>NW_028301609.1:9128257-9431287 GCF_987345545.1 Pholcus phalangioides
AGTCGTTATCGAGGGGGACCCCCCCCCCCCCCATGCATGGTTCGAAAAGATTAAGAATTTCTGAAGGTTGGTTATGCCTGATTGCATTAATTTTTTTAGTTTGTAGTTATAGTTTAGCTCATTGCATTTCAGAAACGCCTACTCTTTTCGAACCATGCATGGGGTTCCCCCTTTTTTCCTTGAAATAATTACCAATTGTGTATATATATTTTTTGAATGAACAAGTGAGAAGCACTAGCGCTTTTGTCATTTAAAAAGCTATTTTTGCTTTTTCTTCATTTTCTATCTCCGTATCTCTAGATTTTTTCACACCAAACAAGTTTTGTTCCTCTATATAAATATATACATAGTTCATTAAATTCATTTTCAGTGACTGTTTTCTGTATAAAACATCATATCAATTTTAAATTACTTTTTTTTTTTACTGCAATCATGAAATATAGTTTTGAAAATTCATTCACACTTTCCTTTCGTACTCTATCAATCATTCTTTTCTTTCTCATTCGATCACACACTCTCTATTTTGTAACTCGATCACCGAATCTTTTCTTTCTCCTTCGATCACTCAATCTTTCTTTTTTCATTTGATCACTCACTCTTTCCTTTCTCCTTCGATCACGCACTCTTTCATTTCTCTCATTTCACTCATTCTTTTCTTTCCCATTCAATCACTCACACTTTCATTTCTCTCATTGGATCACTCACACTTTCATTTCTCTCATTGAATCACTCACACTTTCATTTCTCTCATTGGATCACTCACACTTTCATTTCTCTCATTGGATCACTCACACTTTCATTTCTCTCATTGGATCACTCACACTTTCATTTCTCTCATTGGATCACTCATTCTTTTTTTCCCTTCCCATTCAATCACTCACTCTTTCCTTTCTCGTTCGATCGTTCACTTTTTCCTTTCACACTCGATCACTCACTCTTTTCTTTCTCATTTGATCACTCTCACTTTTTTCTTTTTCATTCAATCACTCACTCTATGCTTTTCAATTCAAGATCTCACCTCCTGTTTCCCAATATATAATCTTCATAATCTCTTCTTCCTTCTTCTCCGATATATTTCTCCTTTCTCTTTTTACCTTTCTACTTTTTTTTTTCATTCTATACCTCTCTCATTAAGAGTAACAATTATCTTTTGGAATTCTAAAGAAGCATCCATGTATCAATCGAATCGTATTATATTCGGCACACCCACAATAGGAAAGTGCTTTGTCATTAACATCTTAAAATCAAAAGAACTGAAATTAATCAACATGTATATCTTGATAACAAATAACAAACTTGATTCTAATAAAATATTAAGTAACAGAATTCTCTTCTCAATTCGATTTCGGGAGAGAAAAAAATTACAAGCACTCAATGAACATTAATTTCAACATACCTGGCTTGCATCATACGCTGATTATTGCAATTTACCCGAACATGGTACAAACTAATCTCGGTTTCTCATTCCAATTAAAATAATAATAATAATAATGAATCAATACGATATATCATTAGCATGTCGTTAGTGACGTCACTCCTTCCTTTCTCCATGTGAATACTTTAAATGAAGAGAACGCCTTTCCTATATAATTTCCCAAAGAACACATCATCAATATTCATTAGCTTTGAAGCAAAAACAACGAAACATCCGGAAAACATTCTATACGTAATTAGAGAATGACCGCCACTAAATTAGTTCCATATTTGACTAATTTCTTTCAATTTCTGGAAAATATTTTCATCTTTGAAATGAAATAAATATTAATACCGAGGGAAATATTCATTCGCGTGAAACTTAATTGATTTCAAAATTTTCTTGGAAATAAAATTTGATTTTCTTATCGAAATTTTTTTTTTCATATTTTAAAATGAAGTATAAGATAAATGAATTCATATAATCCCACGCAATAATTTTCTTTGAACAAATAGGATAACTAATTATTCCCCCTTTACATGTGGAAAAATATCAAACATGAAATTTATTTCAGAAATTCATTTGCGAAATGTTTTGTTGTTGCTTACGTTTTCAAATTCGTTTTATTCTAAAATAATTTATTGATGGATAATTGATTTCTTGCTACTAACTAGTCCAATCCGTGAGTTCACTTTTACTAATACTGATTCGTGAGAAAAAGTTAATACTGTATATTACGCACAGGCCATAGTGAAATTCAGACTTATTAAAACTAATTTTATTCAGAAGAGTAAATTTCTTGTTTTTATAAATTTATTTTCCAATTGAAATTTATTTATTTATATTGTCCAATTCACAACATCCCGTGGTTCGCATGTCTTCGAGAAGAATCATGAAATCCGCCCTAGAGCTGTTTAAGTTTTTTTGTAATTTGTGTATCTGGAGTAACGGTATCGATGAGATATTTCGGCTAAAATAAATTTTGAGCGTAGGGATCATGTCCCAGATCCTTTTACATTAGAGGCATGCGATCAGTGGTTCGTGGATCATATCTGACAGACCAAGCGACTGCCTGCTCTAAAATTATGAATTTTGCCAAAAATGTTTTTAAGAAGGTATTCGACAGCTCATATATTTAGAAAAGGGAGAAAATTAAACTGCCTATATATGCGGGGAATCGGACCCACGTCCTCTGTTTTGCCGGGAGAGCGTCCTAGAATACTAGACTACAGGGGGAACGAATATCTCGATCTTTCCTTGGAGCTCTAGTGCACTGAACGGGACCGTACATGGATGGTCGGACCTTATTCAGGTCAAAGCTCGCAATTGCTGACCCTCACACCAGATGGCGACTTATCCGATGATGATGTTTTTTATTTGTTTATTTAAATGGGTGTTTTTCATCAAGCTATGGATCAGAAAAGTATGTTAAGCTGTGTTTTCCTAGGAGCCTGAATTGCAGGTTTTTAACCAATCAGCGTTTTCGCGCTGCACACAGCGCAGAAATTCTACTCCTAGGAAAACCCAGCTTTACGGGAAGGTTTCACTGTACTACGAAGGCAGGCAGGCGCTATAATAACGAGGAATTTCTGAGCAACATAAACAAATATTTTACTTATATTTGCTACTACTTCGGCTTGGCTTACTTGCCGCTAAAAAGAAGAAAGAATTAGGATAGTTTTCCCGACTTTCAAGTGGTCTCTGGCTATCGTTTTTCCTTTTAGCGTGGCCCAAAAACAATTTTTATCCTTTAAATGAAGCCCCAAAAAAAAATTAATAAATGCTTCAAGATTTAATAAACAGTAATAAATAAATAAAAAGTTTTAGATTAATAAATAATCTTTAAGTTTCCTCTAACAACTCTCCAAACATCGAGAAAGAGCTCGAAATTACATCGATAAAATACTCATTGAATTCCAATCCCAGCATTTTAATCTCTCCAACTCCCGTATTCGGAACGCATAATGAATTCATTCATTACGGTATCGTTGAAATGACTCTCATCAACTCTCAACGTTGTACACGAGACAAGAATTTTTCCACTTCGATGGAAGTACATCAAAAATATTTCATCCATTTCCTCCTTCCCCCCCTTTTTTTTTTTTTATCCAGGACATTCTTCTTAATGGTGCAATGATGATCCAGGAGAGAGGAATGAGGATTCTCCCAATGTAAAAACCAAACACGCGACCAATAAGAGAACGGCAAAAGATATAGAAAACTAGCTTCCAAAAATTATTATCATTACGCGGAAATTCATTAATTCATCAACTCTGTATCTGCAATCTTTTAGATTTTTTTTTTCACAATTATATTATTTAATGAGAATATTGTAATAGAGTAGAAAAAAAATTTATAATCAAGTAATTATTTTCCCCCCTCCCAAGGAAAAAACGAATATGTCATTTGCTGATCTCATGGGAAATCTTTTGAGAGTTCTTCGTTAATCAGATAAATATTTTTCTGAATGGAGATTATTATATTTCTTTTCAATATGTATTCTTTCATATTCGATAGTTCTCTTTTGTTCTAGTTAATATAATCAATCGAAATCCGAGTTGTTTCGCGAAGGATCTTAATTAGCTCATCTCGTAAAGTACTAAAAACAAACTGGGGTTTTTTTTTTAATGATAACTCTCATCACTTTGATTATTGTCTCATTTTATTTTTTTATTTCAGTATTAATATGAGTTTGATTGGATTTATCCGCATTGTTAATTAACCGAACTAATATATTCGTTGATGTTGCAAACTTCATACAAATAAGATTTTATTCAATATATATATGTTATATATATATATATATATATATATACAACTGTACTAATATTGTAAACTAACAATACTGTAAAGTAAACTTAATACCGTAAAGTAAATTTTCTTTTTGATTTTTGTTCACTTCATTCTGTTTTCATTCAGTTTCATGTTTTGACTAGTTTTTATTTCATTTTTTATTAATTTCTGCGTTATTTCTTATTGTTATGATTAAGAATCTCTTACATATTTATTCGTTTGTATTAATATCATTTAGTTTCATCAGTTTTTTGTTGAATATTTTTTCTATCATTTTTTCATTAAATACTCTCACTAATTTTTATAATTTGATGCAATTTATCCCTTTTTATTTAATTCATGGTTTTTTTTATTATGTTTTTGTTCTTTTTTTTTTGTTCGTGGTTTTTTTTAATATATACTGCGAGAATAATTTTTGTTTCTATTTTTTTTATTTCTTTTCACATTTTATTGATAAGGAAAATATTATTATAAGTTAAAAAAAAACCAGGTTTTTCCTTAGAAATGATTTTTTTTGCTATAGCTTTCGTGAGTAACCTTTTTATTTTTTTTATAGTTTGATACGATTTTAGATGCTGACGTCTCATATAAAAAGGATAGTTTTCTTTCATAGTTAACGATGTTCACTATTTGTCTGAAGTTTTGGCAATGATTTTTTATTTTATTTTGATTAATAATATTATTTTTTTCGTTTTCACTAAAATAATATTAGTTTTCATTTTTTTAATTTTCATAAATATAACTTATGTGTATATATATATTTTTTTTCGTTAATAGTCTTTAGAAATGGTTTTCTAATTTTTTTTATATAAACAGGGTGGGCAAGAAAGTCCGTAGGAACTTTAAAAATTCATAAAAACCAGAAAAATAACCGAAATAAAAAACGGTTTGCATGGTTAGCATCGCTAGACCACGGGAATTTTTTTGTAAGACAGGAAAAAAAACATCCGATAGGTAGCGCTGACGTACACAACTCAAAGATTAGATACGCAAATAACGAACAGAATGCCTCCAAATCGTTTGTTACAGCAGTATGGGTTCCACATGACAGATAGGGGATAAAACATTTCAAGCGAGTCACAAATCCAGCAACGTCAGAGTGCAGCAGGTCCAGATGTATACATGACGCCTCTCAGAAGAGCGCATTTTTCAGTTCCGACAGATTAGATGGGCCGGACCGATACAACGCGGGATTTCAAATATTCCCATAACCAGAAGTCTGCCGGTTTCAAATCTGGAGACCGAGGAGGCCATGGGATCATACAACGCCTGCTAATGATTTTGTTTTCCCCGAACGTCTGTATCAGAAATTCCTTGACCGGAGTAGCACTGTGACTAGTTGCTCCATCTTGCATCAAAGATGCGATCCGCCGAGAGGTGTCATGTATGCATCCGGACCTGCTGCACTCTGCCGTTGCTGGATTTGTGACTCGCCTGCAATGTGTTATTCCCCTGTGGTGGTGGTCATGTGCTACACATACTGCTGTAATAAACGATTTAAAGGCATTCTGTTCGTTATTTGCGTATCTTTTCTTTGACTTGTGTGCGTCAGCGCAACCTATCGGCTGTTTTAAAGCTCCCGTGACTTAACGATGCTAACCCTGTAAACCGTTTTAATTTCGGTCATTTTTCCGGTTTTCAAGAATTTTGAAAATTTCTACGCACTTTTTGCCCACCGTGTAGTTTTTCTTATACTTTCACATTATTATTTTTTCCTTTTACATTAATTGTACTTCACATTTTCATCAGCTTCTTTCAATCTCTTTCAAATTCTTTCAAAAAATTTTCGTTATTTGTTTTTGGATTCATTTTCATGTCTTTGAATATTTTTGAATTTACTTTTTCAATTTTTATCTTTTATTCTAAAAAACATTTTGAATTATAAATGTTTATTTCAATTTTTTCATGTTACGGTATTGTGTGATAAATTGATTAATAACCGGGTGATTTTGATCAGTTATTATTCGCACGGGTGATTATGCATAATTAAAGGAGTTATAGCATTTTCTATAACATACATATTATCACCTTAGTAATATTTATTAAATTGTTTTTCGATAAGTTTGTAATATTGTTTCATGTTTATTTTTTTTTACATTAACCCACCACCCCATTATTTTATTTCCCTAATTCGATAAATTTATTTATTCTCTTTTTCTTATTTTGTATCATATATTTTTTTTATATTAACTATTCATATTTTATCTTTTTATCCATGCAGAGCCAGTGTATCAGTCAGATTTTATTAGTCTCTTCAATAGAATCCACCTTCAACACATCGGGATGAAGGAATTTCAAGGAGACACAAAACCACTCAATTACCCGTAATTCCTAAAAATTTGAAACACACAATTGGACTGAAAATCCCTCCCCATAGCTCCATGCAAATTTCTAGTTCGAAATTGAGATTCAGTAGTACAGCCCTATAAATCTGAATTTCAAAATATGCGTATATTAACACGTGAATGACTCCCTCTAAGGATATATAACGGAAAATTTAATTTCTGAAGAGTGTATTTCGTGAGTTCCAGTTCGGTTCGCCAAAAGCGTCACTGAGATAATTAGCATTCCATATAGAAGCATTTCAGAATTGTAAAAACATCTCTTCAAATGCATT
This sequence comes from Pholcus phalangioides, assembly GCF_987345545.1. Classification (NCBI taxonomy): domain Eukaryota; kingdom Metazoa; phylum Arthropoda; class Arachnida; order Araneae; family Pholcidae; genus Pholcus; species Pholcus phalangioides. Next base: position 9,135,082 of record NW_028301609.1, read on the forward strand.
TGATCGTCAATATTTTTAAGTGCTTAAGACTGATATGCGCCGCTGTTATGCACTGAGCGGCAACTTTATTACGACCATCTCGCTTTTGACATCATACACGTGTCATACTCAAGTATTTCTCTTATATAGTATCAGGCACGGATCGTGGTTTATTCTCATAATGCTTATTCCCGAAATAACCAAATGACAGAAAATAATCGAAATATCAATTTGCCGAAAATTTCTTATCATCCAACTATTTTCAGCAAGTAACTTAGATTACCATTCACTGTATCGCCGAAATAATTTTGAATTTTTTTGACATTCAACTGGAATTTTTAAATAAGTTGCACTATATATCTGACAAAAAAATTATGAAAAAAATAAAATTGTTATTTCTTGTACATACATAATTATTAATATTTTACTTAAAATGTTGATATTTGATCGAACACTGAATTACAGCAAAACCTCTCTACATCTACTACTACTCGCTATAACGATATACCTCGCTACTAAACGATATAACGATAAATCTCTCTACAAACGATATATTTTATCTTTTTTGTATAATTGCCTATAGTCTAATCTTAGACCACCTCTCGATACAACGATATCCTCTACTACGATAAATCCCTCTATAACGATATTTTTTAAAATTTTGAAACGATTTTTTTAAAATATATTTCGCTCAAAATCGTCTTGAATTTAATTTCAACTTAATCACTTGTCTTCATCCTTCCAAGAACGTCTGATAACATCAGCGTTTTTGCACCACATAATCACCGCAAATTTTGATAAACCTGTTGGTATTGTCATTTTCCCTGTAAGACACAAAATTTCAATACTGTAAACTTTCTGACAGGGGCAATGCATTTGAATGAATTTCATTATTCAACTAATTAACTATATTATCACAAAAAATTAAAAACTTTGCCTGGTTTTAATTTATACAAAAATTGCCACGTTTTCAAGACAAATAAAATTTAATTGGTCGAATGGTCGACACGTTTCGGCTCTTCAATGGAGAGCGGTCATCAGGACCTCGTGGTCAGAATTCACACGAATGAGTCTCATATTCGAGTGATCCACACTCATTCGTGCAAATTCTGACCACGAGATCCTGATGACGGCTCTCCATCGAAGAGCCGAAACGCGTCGACCATTCGACCAATTAAATTTTATTTGTCTTGAAAACGTGGCAATTTTTGTATAGATTAATTAATTATAGTTTCGCAACGGATAAATACTTTAAAGCACGTTTCCTGATAGTACTAACAACGTAGATTCAGAAAAGGTGCCATCAGTGCCATAAATTTGGCGCGTGACGACTATGTCACCTCCCGATATAACGATAATTCCTCTACAACGATATTTTTTCTTGGCTCACAGAATATCGTTGTACAGAAGTTCCACTGTACTTCATTTTAAATTTCTTAGCAGTGTGTTTCATGTACAGTATCAGATTTTTGTAAGTTTCGTGAAAATTAGTGAAAACTTCGTATGTTATTAGCAAAAAAAAAAACAGGCGATGAAACTTGGAATTTTTATAAAAAACATTTATATCTTCACCAATATACGCGCTTTACTCACGCAAACGCATACATGTTTTGCACAAAGCTTGCTTAATGCTCCGTGAAAGTTGCATACCATTTGCAGCTTTTTCTGATAGGTTGATCACAAATATATTTCTTCTAATTTTTTGTTGATCCCCTGAAAGCATCCGTTACCGGATCTGTGCACTGGAAAGTGTGAGCTAAAGTATTATGTTTACATGCCCAAAATTACTGAACAGTGTGGTGCCATAGCTCATTTGCTTAAAACTGTCAGGTGCTCGTGATAAAGTGGCTACTCAGTGTAGAAATGTACTCGTACTTTATAAATCTTAAGTATGGAAATAGAGAAAAAAATAAATACTCCACTGCATACACAGCAAACCAGAACGTCCAAGAGATCTTTCCATCTTTTTCCAAGTACTCTGAATGCATTCTTGAAATATTATCTAGAATCGAAAAAAAAAATAACCAATGCTTTTCGAATGGCAACGAGAAAATATTTGGGAATTTGCAGTAAAAGGACGTTCCGGGAATACAACCACTGGAATTCACGGGCCGAGTGGACTCTATATATATATATACACACAGTAGATGAAGTCCACCAAACATATATATTTTTTATTATTATTCTTCAGAAGAGACCACATTATTCCTCTCGTCGAGGATTTCTCATCTTCTATACGGCAAGGAGTCCATTCTATCGATGTATATGTATTGAACACACAATCCTCTCGGGTGGAATGGCGCACCTGTTCCATTTTCCAACTCCCGGTTTAACAATATCGTATTCCTTGTGACATATCACCAACTTATTTTTTTTTATCTTACATATATCTATCTATACGAGTATGTGGTTGGCCAACATATAAAAGCTGATACACAATCCACATCTTTTTAAGTCCCTGGAGTAAGAAGTCAGCGTATGGATTAGAAAATGGACGCCGGAAAAAATTGGAGGCTTTGCGTCCTGTAAGAGTACGTTATTTTTTGTCGTGTTCTGTTCGATATTGTTGTTTCGCTTAAAGACTTTTTACCGATAGCATTGGTTTTCTTCTATTTATTTTGTGATGGATTCTGCGTTTTATGGGAAGATACTTGGATATTCAAAAAGTATACAAATACGAAGGCCACAATAGGAAAAATGCCCAACTAGGTGGCTGAAAAAAAGATGTAAAAAATGTCCTGTTTTTGATAAATTAGGAATGGTATTTAGATTTTATTTTGCGATTTTGGAAAGTACTAATGAAAAATTTATAAAAAAACAAACAAATTACGCAGTTTGAATTTTTAATCAGAAATCCTATAACTCCCTTTGAAATTCCAATTTTTTTTTTTTTCTTTGAGGTTGATTTTTAAATTTCCAGCAAGTACCAAATAAAGGAGAAGGAAAATGTGTATCGCACATTAAGAAATCAGTTTGTTTAATATCTATGCTTTTCAATGCTAAAGTAAAAGACTTTCAAGAGGCGTGATAACTCGTCAGTGCCGGGATGACGGTTGAATTCCTAATAACTTTCAATATACATATATATATTTTTTTAAGAATCCAAAAATGTCCTAAAATGACAAAAGAAAAAAAAGTTATTTTGGAACCGAAAACGATTTTTTTTTTTTTTGGTTTGCCTAATTATAAATATGTGTTCATCTTTCTAAAATTACAAGATGGTATCTAAATAACTCTTATTTCTTGACATATCACCAACGTATATTTTTCTTAGATATATCTGCACGAGTTGGCCGGTTATAACCGATCAATAAGATCGATTGTGGTTTACCCTCGAACAGCTTAACATCTGCTGTACGGTTTTTTGTTTTGTTTTTTTTTTCTTTTTTTGCCTCAGACGAACTCTGGTCTGAGAATTTTTATCCTGAAGACGCATTAAAAGATCGGGTTTTCCTAATTCCGTAGTTTCGTTTTCTTGGTTGAAGAGAGCTTCCTCTCAATTCCCCGCCTTCCTGCTTTGTCGCCAATTTTTGCCACAACCTGAAATGTTCATTGTTTTCTTAGTGCTTAACACTGACTGAGGCGAGTAATTTATAACTCGAATTAATTCAAAATTTTATCAACACACACACCTCTTATACAGTATCATACACACGCTATACATTCTACCAAACACGTATTACTTTCTCTTCATCCAGCCCTCAAGGGGCCACTTACCGAAGAACTGAGAAGAACAATGGTCCTGGCACTACCTGAAAAAATGTTGTCAGCTAGTCAGTGTGGTTGGCCAATCTCGATAAAAGCAGATGCAATCAAAAATTCCTCCCCCCCCCCGTCTTTTTAAGTCTCTAGAGCATAGTTTCCCAACCTTTTTTTTGTCCCCCCCCCCATCGCCCTCTTCTTCAGAAATTTTTTTCTCCCAGCGCCTCCCAACGCAATCTAACCCATCGAATCCTGTGCTATACCCGTAGCTTCTGCCACCCCCTTGGAACATTCCATCGCCCACGTTGGGAATCACTGTTCTTGAGTAAGAGGTCAGGATATGGATTATAAAATAGACACTGGAAAAAAAAACGAGGTTTTGCGTTCTGTAAGAGTACGTTGTTTTTATTTTCCCGTGTCCGGTTCGATATTATGGTTTCGCTTGGGGACTTCTTACCGATAGCAATGGATTTTCTTCTATTTATTTCGCGATGGTTTCTGCGTTTGATGAAAAGCAACTTAGATATTTAGATAATATACAAATATACAAATACAAAGATCACAACACAGCCAAAATAACCGACTAGGTGGCTGAAACTGATGTCCGTAAAAACTGCCCTGTTTTCAATAAATTAGGAATGTATTCAGATTTTGTGAGTTTGAAAAGATATTTATTTTAAAACCTTTTAACCGGCAAAGCAGAAATCACAAAATTCTGTCTAAAATATCATTTTCTTTCATGAAGTAGGCATTCCTCCGTATTCCAGGAAGTGAAAAATGAAAAATGTATTCCATTGAGAAATCCACTTTACATCATATCTGAGCTTGGCACACTACTAATTTTAGGAAGACGAGATTACTCGTCAATGATGGTAGGGCGGTTAAATTACGAATAAATTAATTTAAAAAAATCATCCTATATATATAAAAATTTTCTAAAATTACGAAATAATATTAATGATATATTTTTTATTTTATTATAATTAAATATTTTTTCTCACTTTACCATGCGTATGTTATCCTTCTAAAATTGCAATACAATATTTAAACTATAGGGACCTATCTAAATTACGGAGTCCTATCTGAAAAATAATGAAGACAGCATCTAAATAATTTTCCGAACCGAAAACCATAATTGGTGAATCGGGGTTCCAATGGGTTGCCATAATCTATCAAACCCCCTTTATCATGACTCTGCCAATTCCTGTTGCAGTAGTGCTAAATCCGTCTGGGATGGACAAATACAAGTCATGCACAACAGTCACAAGGATGCGTAGCCACTCCTCCTGCAAAAAGGCCACTAATTCAAAACGTGTCTTTGGAGGTGGAAACCTACTACGCAGTTTGGCCTCCAACATACCCCACAAATGTTCAATTATATTAACATAAGGGGACCGAGGGCGAATTATCTTCTTGGGTCACACGAGGTGTTGCAGTTCATCATGGTGTTTATCAAGTCAGTCTCCAACAATTCCAGCAGTGTGAACGGGCGAATTATCTTCTTGGAACACACGTTGAGAACCAGGGAACAAATATTGCACCACTGGATGAAGATGGTCGGCCAGAATACTGACATAAACCGATGCTTTAACCCTCCCATCCAGGACAACAAGTGGGCCGAGACCACGGTGAGACATCGAGCCCCACAGCATTACTGATCCCCCTCCATGCTTAACAGTAGAAAGTAGACAGTCAACATCATAAGCTTGTGCTGGAGGTTCTCCAAACGTAAACACGTCCGTTAATCCGGAATAATGTGACCTAAGATTCGTCTGACCAGATGACATTCTCCCATTGTTGTTGAGTCCAATTCTTATGTTCGTCGTTTCAAGGCATTGCATGGTGTCACCAATGGTTTTGGAATAGCCGCTCTACCTTGTATGTTTGCTGCATGCAGTTCACGGCGGATAGTTTTTGCTGATACACCTTCTCCTGTAGATGTGTGTTCATCTCAGATGTTATCTGGGATGCTGTTGTCTTGTGCTTTCTGGCCACAATCCGCTTAAAACCCCTTCTGGGTCTATTAGCCATCTTCGACTTTCGGCCACTTTCATGCTTGGTAGATGATGTCTTCCCCCTGTTTGCTATAGGCTGTCATTACCATCGGTACGGTACTTCTCCCGATTACTGTGGCCACGGCAAGACGGACTCCAACAATCATGCCTCTTTCGAAATCTGTGAGGTCAGCCATAACGAAGTTTTAACGCCCCAATATACATCGCATCCGAACGCTATCACTGCTACGACTAGACTGATGTGTGCACATTATCGCCCACTAAGTGGAACTCTTCCACATTAGAGGGCGGGCGTATATGACAGGTTCCCTCGAGTGTTGTTTTTTGCATAGGTGTTCACATTATTTTGTCCAACCCCTGTACATGTCTCAAACTCATTAGTAGGGAACCACAAAGACCAAAGTAAACATTCTGAAAGTGATTGTTGTGGCCGAGAAACCATTGTTGCCCGTCAGTTTTTCGCCCATTTCGGACATTTGCCCAAGTCTGACAAACTTTTAAAGTAGCAAGTAGTTCAAGTCAGGTCCCGTTTGGTATATATGCAAAATTTGGCGACGACCGATCTACACTCATGTCCATAAATTGAGGATAATGCCAGCTCCGGCAAATAAAGGTTCAGAAACAAAACAAACGTTACTTATTCATAAAGCCCATTTATTAAACAAAAGATAAAGAACAAAAACGATGGTGTATGTATGATACCATTCATAAAAACTACGATTTTTGCTCCCTGGAGCAATTTAAAAATATCTCCTTTACAAAAACTTACTGTTACATGATTGGTATGATGGTTAATACATTGTATGTCTCCCATGCGATGAAATACAGTCCGTACAACGCCTAGGCATGCTGAGTATCGAATTATCGATCTGATCTTGGGAAAGATCACTCCACTCAGCAAGCAATGCTCTCCGAAGTTCCGGTACACATGTAGGAGGTGGTTGACGGGCTGCAACTCGTCGGCCAAGCATGTCCCACACACGCTCTATCGGATTCAAGTCAGGTGAGAATGCTGGCCATTCCATACGGGTTATATCCTCAGATTCAAGGCATTCGTTTACGATGTTTGCTCGGTGAGGACGGTCGTTGCCATCCATAAACACAAATTCTGCGCCCATGGCACCCCTAAACAAACGTACATATTGTTCCAGAATGATGTCCCGATAAATTTGGGCTTTCATGGTTCCGGTTTGAACATGCAGATCTGTTCTGGAACCCAGTATAATTCCATCCCAAACGAGCAATGCTGCACCACCGTAACGGTGTCGTTCAATGATGTTGTCTTGGTGGTAACGAGTACCTGGCGTTCTCCATATGAAAGTCCGACGTGAATCAGACTGCAAGCTAAATCTGGACTCGTCGGAAAACATCACACAAGCCCACTGTGACGATGTCCATATTGCATGTTCTCTACTCCAGGCTAATCGCTGCCGACAGTGAATTGCCGTGAGCGGAACACATCTGACAGGCCTGCGAGCATATAGACCAATATCTCCCAAACGTCTGTACACGGTTTGCCTTGAAACTGTGGTACCCGTGGCTGCAGATAGCTGACGAGAGAGGTCGGATGCTGTGCTCCGTCTGCTTCTTTTGGCAGTTACTGCCAAATACCGGTCTTCATTCAGCGTTGTAACTCGGGGGCGACCTGTACTGTAACGTCTACTGGCATTTCCGTTATCTTGGAATCGTTGCCAAAGCATAGAGATGACACTTTGGGCAATTCCAAGTTCTTCGGATACTTCCATCTGAGTACGCCTACATGCCAGGCGGCCGATAATTCTACCACGTAAAAAATCATCCACATGCGTCCTCTGTGTCATAACTATTCGCTTATGGCACTGAGCGCTTTACAGAACTCTTGTGAACAATTTTACTACTTTGCCTTCATTCCTTATATACCCCCCCCCTTACACTCTCGTCATTGTGACGTACTATCGGCATCATCTGGTGGCTTCCTGAAATTTGCATATCATTCTTGCAGATGTGTGTGATAATTCTACTGGTGAAATTTTTACTTTAGATTTCGATTTCCGTGTGATTCTGAATTATCCTTAATTTATGGACATGGGTGTAAAATTGTATAGAAAACACGCACACAAAATCAGTTTTATGTATATAGATAATTTTTAATGAAGGTTTGATAATAACATCAACTCCATCAGACACGAAACTAACAAACGCGACGTAGATATTTAAATTTCACCCTCAGAAACCGGATCCCCTCGCTTACAAGAGCGTGAGAGATACTTAATCATTTTAACCAGTAAAACAAGCAATGCTATTCATTTTATTTATTTATTCATAAAAGATTAACGTGTGTCATTATTAATCAACAATATAGGGTGAGCTTAACATCGACATATTCAAAAAAATAGAAAAAAAGAACAACAACCAATTGACTAGAGAAATGCAGTTTGCTGAAAACATAATTATGTACTTCTGATAGCTTACACATTTTTGTTTTTCATCGATTTGAAGAAGACCAGTTTGAAATTTCACTCACAGATGACGCTGTCTAAAAAAAACAAATAATATAGATTACGATATTGATCATTGCTAATCAAACCTTACTTTCAGAGATCCAGGAATAAGTTGTTTTAGATTTTGACATGCTCTTTCTTGCAGCTAGTAGCTACGCACAGTGGAATGCAATCTAAAAATACCGTTTGTATCCCGAGCTACAAAAGGACGGTCATATTGAAATGTGGCAGCTTTAGGTAACGCCAATCGTAATAAACATCAATTATTGTCTATTTGTGTCCCATTTTGGTGGACTGAGATTACAAATTATATGATGATGATAATTATCACTCTAATTATCATGATTAATTTTTGTGTTAGATAAATATATACATTCCACATACAAGTCAAGCAAACGATAGTTGACAACTTCACTCACCTTTGGCAGTTTCTTAGCTACAATTACCAACTTTACTTCCTTTAACAATTTTTTCTGGCAAAAAATTGACAATTTGTCTTAAATTTCGCAATTTCTTCAATGATAATTGGTAATGGCCTTTATGGATCTCCGGTTTCGCGTACTTTCATGTGAAAGAAATAATGTCAGCTTTTCAGCCTTTTTTACTACTGATCCTTTTCTTAGCGAAAAACCTTGCGCGGGCCACATTTGGTACCGCGGGCAGGAGGTTGTGCACCCCTAGTTTAATTCCATTACGACATAGACTCAAAGCATACATTAAGTAGAATTTTCCAATATTTGTTTGGAGAATACAGCGAAACACAGTAATTATATCAGAATTAATTCATTATATAAGAATTAATTCATTATATCAGAATTATCCGCACACAGTAATTACATCAGAATTAAGTTCCATCTTGAGACGGATACGAGGGTGTGTGGAGCTTAGGTTAACTCACAAATATATTTTTGCATTTTTTCCGCACCGTATCGCATACGCCCACTGTTGCTTACTCCGAGAAATACGGTTATTATCGGATTTATCGAACCGATTGAGAACAATGCCAAAACGGATCGCGTTATAATCATTTAGAAGAATGGCGGCGCCTTGGAAAAGGGACCTGGTATAATCTCACTATAAATTCATTAAAACAAACACAACCGTTTTCTACAATTTGCAAATAAATCCCATTGTTTCTCAGCTCCACATACACGAATAATTCTTCTTTTCCCCCTGATGTTGATCGTTAAATATGGAAATTTTTCTTAGAGACTCGAATTTTCCCTCAGAAAATGATACCACGATATGTATTTCAAAGACCAGGCAATGGATTCGACGCCACATTTGTCACATTCTCCCTGGAACGTCCACTAAAAATCTCTACATGCGCCGAGCTAATTCAGTCGGAAGAGAATGAAATCCGAAGGAACATTTGTATAAGGCGATGGAAAATTTCTACATCATTCATATGAAAGTCATGATTTATTGTTATTATTCAAAAATACCTATAGTTATTTTTTTTCCAAATTTACTGGGGTTTTTTTTTCTTTTTTTTTTGTATTTTTCTCGAGCTGCCGCTTAGCCCCTGGGGAGTTCACACGGACCCTCAGGGGCTCCGCGGAGCACCGGTTGAGAACCGCTGGTCTATATATATATTTATCTATGGTAAATATCGCCCTTTTCTACTCATTTTTCGGTCTGGAATTGGTAACAAATTTTCCGCTGGCGGCAATTGGTGCAAACTGGTGATAGTTGGATGGATGTCTCGATTTCGTTTCAAGGTATATATATATGTTCAGAAATAGATATATCCGTAATTAGAGTTTAAAAACCGGCTAAACATACCATTATCGTCATTATCATTTTTTCGAAGGCGCACTTCTTAAGCCTTCGTGGCGCAAACCAACGTGTCCTTGCAAAAACCAGTTTAAATCCACTGCCAGGGGACAATTTATAAAGCTAGGGCCCACACTCATGCACAGCCAGCTGTTTTTTCGGCTGTAAATAGCAACTTTAATTGCCTTCGGTAATTTTTTTCTGGCTGTAACTGGCAAGACCGCTTATCTTCGGAAAAGTTTCGGCTCTAAATGGCAACTTTACTTGCATGTGACAATTTTGTTTTGGTGATATATTTTATTTTTACCTATTACCTATATACCCTATATACCCTATACACCCTATATACCTATTTTTACGATGGAAGTATGGTCGGTATTTATCGTGTTATATATATATATGTATGTATTGATAGTTTCTTTTCAAGAACTTTCACGGGCTGGATGGAATCACTTGAACAACCGTGTTTGGTCAGCGGGACGGAGGTTGTGAGTCCCTGTCTTATACCAACCATGGTTTCAATGCAGTTTCATTTATATCGCAGAGCGATGATGGAAGGGGTATGAGCTGATATGGTCTCATCTACGGCACCCGATATGCGATTGAAGGTTCAAAAAATGGGCCGTGAATGCATACACTCAGTGCAATTTCTCAATTAGTGTTTGTTTGCAGAGCAAAAGAAAAATATTATACTGTATTAAAATTAACTTTCTTCATCCAAGAAAAGTTCAGCGTATGCAAGGGCGAGACGCTTAGATTAACGCACAAATGTGTTTTTTTACAATTTTTTCAATGCCGTGGCGTGGATTCGGAAATTTCGTCCCCGACATTTCGCCTATGGTACGTTACATCCCCTGTACATTGCGCCCGCAGTCACTTCACCTGCCCTGACCGTAAGTGTGACCGACCACGTGGACACGTGACTGCCTGTGAGTGACCAAGTGATTCGGTGAGCGACCGCATAAGTTTGTGAGTGACCGTATGAGTAAGTGAGTGTGGGTGACTGTGTGGTAACGTGAATGACAAGATGACTTGCCATATGAGTAGGTGAGTGGCCGTATGAGTTACCAAGTGCGTGATCTTACCAGTGACCAAGTGAGTGTGTGAGTGACCATATCAGTGACCAAGTGAGTGTATGAGTGACCATATCAGTGACCAAGTGAGTGACCATATCACTGATTAAGTGAGTGACCGTATAAATAGCAAAGGAAGTGTGACAGTGCCAGTCATCAAGTTCGTGACCGTATGAACGGTCATATTCACTTGTTCTCTCATTAGGTTATATATAATGGTTATATATATACTGCACACACTCACTCATGCGGTCAAATTCAATTGTCAACTGATATGGTCACTCACTCACTTATCACTCAGCCATTCATATCATCAGTGAGACAGTCAGGGCAAGCAGATTTTCCGGGGGCGAAATGTAAGAGGTGAAATTTCCGTAAACCCCGTGGCGCATACGTCCACTGGAGCTAATTCCGAGAAATGCGCTAATCATCAAATTTATCCAACCGATTGAGACAAATACAAAACAGATAACGCAATACCATTTAGAAGAATTCACGGCGCCTTGCGAAATAGACCTACTATATATATAATCTCACTATCAATTCATTAAAACAAATATTCAACCATTTCCTTAAATTTGCAAATAAATTCCATTGTTTCCTCTCCTCCTACAGGAATAATTCTCCATGTATAATTCTCCTCTCTCTCTTCTCTCTCCCGACGTTTATCGTTAAATATGGAAATTTTTCTAAGAAATTCGAATTTTCTCTCTCCGAAAATGATACGATAATACGGATTTTTCAAAGACCTGGAAAACGGATTCGGCTCCGTTACTTATTTGTCACATTCTCTCCGGAACGCTCGGTAAAAATCTCTACATGTGCCTTACGAATCCAGCCGAAAAGAGAATAGAACCTTCTAGAAAAGAATCTGAAGGAGAATCTGTAAAGGAGATAGTTTGATTCTCATTTTTATTTATTTTTTTTTTTCAAAGGAGAGGAAAATTTCTACGAGACATCAAAATTTACATTCGGTTCCTTCACTTCACATGCACTTCATATCGCTCGTCGGTTGTTAATATACGAGCACAGAGAGAGAGAAGATATATACTAGCACTAGTACGACTACACAGTACGTATATATACATATGAATTTGCAATTCAAATAGACTTTTATTCAAATTTTAGAACTTATTTCCGAGAGAAATGAGGAATGGTATCTTCTTCCGCGAGTTACATGGTGGAAACTAAAAGTCATTTTAATATTCAGAAACAAGCAAAAGAAAAAAAAACTATCTGGTATATAGTGAAGGAGTGTGTTACAGTATCTCCACTCTGAAGAATATTTACTTCATCATATCTTATCATGCATGTTCATGTTGTCAATTCTGACACGGAGAATGCACCCAACGGTGAAATGTCTTGCTCTGGGATCCCATGAAAATAAGCATTATTCATGAGAATTTTTATCATTATTATTGTTATTATCGTCATTGTCCGATGGTGCACTTCAATTATTCGTTATATATCTTTATTGAATAATGTGATGTCTTTTAAGAGCTGTATATACGCTGTTTATGATTAATGGTTTTTTTACTTGGTAACCATAAAAACAAATTGGATTTATTTTTTCCTAAAATTTATCAAATTTATTCGTCTTATGATCGAAAATTATTGCGCTTTGGAGTTTTGGCAGAGAGCAGTTTTTTGTCTGAATCGTGTCGCAATCTAAAGCCAATCTAAACTTTGGCGTAGAAAAAATTGTCTTGTAGCTCTAAAAAAGGAATAATTACGTTGAGAGGCCTGCGCGTGCGTGTGGAGAAACAACGTGGTGACAAAAGCTAATTCACGCCAAGAATAGCATCCATTCTTGGTTTCGTTGGTAATTTATTTCTCCAAAGCTTAGGGTTACACTCTCATGTCCAGTCGTTCGCAAATATTTCATCCGGGAATTCGCCTCTCCCCCCCACTCCTGCTGCAATAAAGCACCAACGGCATAGGCTGGCCCCAGCCTGCCGAATGCTCCTCGGCGAATATTCGTTTTCTGGACGCTCTCCGTGTTGTGACTTTTTGGTATTCTTCGACGAATGTGTGGCGAGGCTGATAGGCAGATCTGGAAGGAAGCTTGGTAGTTCCACCAGCCTTCCATTATTTAGCTACAATTACCAATGGTGGAACCATGACCAACCTTGGAACATATAAGTCAGGCTGGACACGAGTGTGGTCCGAGCTTTAATAGTACATGCACCTCGTATACATTCCTTTTCGGAATTTCTAACGAATCGGTACATGCTGGAAAAATGTTCGTCCGGAGTATACATACAGGTGTGTGGCTCCTAACGTAAATGTGTTGTAAGAAATACGTGCTTATTTCGAATTCTGCTAGTGCTGCCATCACGTGATATACACTGCAGCTAAGGATAGAAATTTCATAATCGATTCGAATAACGTCTCTATCAGAAAATAGTTATTTAAAATGATCTTATAAACATAAAATTCGACAGAATAGAACTGCGAATTAATCGGTTAGAGAATCACTGGTCTAAATCAGTTACTCACTCTATTAATGCTAGTTCTCAACGCGCAGTCGGACCGCATCTCGCCGCAGATGAGCGACGGGCCTCTGCAAAGATACAATTATTAAATCATTACACTTTACTCAAATTCAGAAAAATTGATGGTGATGGCAGCACTTCACATAATAAACATTACGCTGAAACAAACTTCACGGTAGATTCACAACGCGTACATGCAAATTCCAACACGTACCAATTCGAAAGAAATTCCGCGGAGGAAGGTGGGTAGGCGAGGTGTATGTGCGTTTTAGTAGTAATACAATCGAATCCCGTTTTAACGCATACCGTTATAGCGACAATCTCGTTTTAACGAAAACTTTTCTAATCCATCACATAAGTTTACATAGGAGCAATGCAAAAACCTAGAATTCCTTTATAACGAAATTTCTTCTTAAATAAAGTGATGTCTCCGATCTCTTGGACTTCGTTATAGAGGGATCCGACCGTAATAGTCGGACCGCACAAACAGTCATTAAGTAAAGCGTGAAACTAAAGAATTTTATCTCAGTTGCACCCCCGTCAAATTTGATAACCTCTAAATATTTTTCTTTACCTCCAGAAGCAATGGCAGATCGCTTGGAAATCAACATTTTGCAGACTATTCCGTGTTTGGTGGCGAAAGACAACAAAAATGCGCAGAATATTCCACTTGCGTACGCAAATGAGTTAAACATATCTCAGCTGTATATTCGACACGCACGCAGCAGAGATATCACCATTTTTCTCAAGAGCAAAATTACAGGTTTAACCAGGCTTGAACCATCTGCTACGCCGAGAGATACGCACGTATAATGACTTGCAATAGTTTTGAAGATGAAGGAACGAAAGAACGAACTCTCAAATATTCTATTTAAAACTAATTTAACACCAAGTTGAAACTTGAAAGTACAAGGTGTCCCGTAAATTTGTGAATAGTTTTACAAAAATTTTGTAAACATTGAAGGAATCTGTAAATTTGAATGTGGTTTGGGGAAAAGTTATTCTCACGAAGATAATTTTTTTCTTACAAAAAAAATTAGTTCAAATTTCTTGTCGAAAACAAATCACTGAAAATAATCAAATCCAGTCCTATGAAATGCAAGGCAGCTCATTTCTGAATTTTTCTGTTATTGGCTCTCACAAGGTTTTCATTTGTGGTGTTGAAATTGGTAGATAAAGCACTATTGTTGTCAATTTGTTTTACCTCTACCACGAATAGCGCGCTGAAGCATCTCGAACGTTTCATACACAGAAGAGATTGAAAAAAAGTTCGAGCAGGACTTTATTAAGGGTTCAGAGCCAATCACTACTGCCAGACAGACGTACAGCGCCCTCCATCGACAAATATTTGAACGAACTTGTTTTTCTGTTCAAAGAGATCCCCTCCCCTTCCGTGAGAATGAATTTTTTTGCGATATAACCGCATTCAAATATACTAATTCCTTCAATTTTTATTGTCTTAAACTATTTAGGAATTTAGGGAACACCCTGTACTTAGACCTCCAGACCAACCATGGCCCCCGCTCTGTCCCCCTATGGGATAGATAGATAGAACTGCTCACAGCCCCGGACTGATTACTTCAAAGCACCTTACTTCCGTTACCTCAAAAGAGGCAGAGTTGTGTCGGAAAAGTTAGCAAAGATTTATAGTGGTGGCTCCCCTTGCCTCGTGCTCGCAAGTTTCGAATTACTCGCGTCGTTCTCCCCATGAAGACAGCCATCAACTCAACTCAACATATAAGCCAATTTGACAAAAATGGGTGACTGAATCCAATGTCTAGGGAGAAAAATTGCACGTGCGCCCAGTGGCACATAAGGTGATCTGGGTTCGAACCCCACCATCGCCATGGTGGGGGTCGGCTGAAGTTGGTTTCCTGTGGTTCCCAACTTCGAGGCGCAAATGCGAGCCGATCTCCCCATTAAAAAGT
This sequence comes from Pholcus phalangioides, assembly GCF_987345545.1. Classification (NCBI taxonomy): domain Eukaryota; kingdom Metazoa; phylum Arthropoda; class Arachnida; order Araneae; family Pholcidae; genus Pholcus; species Pholcus phalangioides. The sequence continues at coordinate 9,150,530 of NW_028301609.1, forward strand.
CTCGCCACAGAGAGCAACAGGCCTACAACGATTAATTATTCAATCATTACACTTCACTCATAGTTAGAAAAACTGGTGACAGATGGCAGCACTACACATAACAAGCATTACACAGAAACAAACTTCACGTCAGGTTTCACTACACGTACACACACATTCCCGCATGTACCAATTCGCTAGAGGTTCCGCAAAGGAATATGGACGAGGTACATGTGTGGTTTAGTAGTAGTGGCACATAAGGGCCGGAGACCACAGCCTGAGATTTCGAAAGAAGTGTGGAAAAGACTTGTATGCAAGAAAGACGAAAAAGAAGCTGTCATGTTGAAATGGGAGAGATTTGAGAATGGTCTAAATACACAATGTATACAAATTACATATATACAGCGCCTCGACTGTCACGGGAAACGAAGAAACAAAGCCTTCGTCCACAGTGCTGAGCAGTTTTGTCTGCCTTTCTTTTTACAGAATATGCAATATATACACACACAGAGCCTGCACTGCGACGGGAATAATCAAACAGAGCCTCCGTTGACAGTGCTGGGCATTCACCCTAGGGGATATCTGTACTTAGACCAGTGATTCCCAACGTGGGACCCACGCCCCACAAGGGGGCAATTTGAGTTTTCCTATGAAGGCTTTTTCTCATCCAAGATCACTGACCCCTGAAGTCTCTCCGAGGACCCGTGACTGAAAACCACTGCTTTTGACAAGTAAAAATAGACAGATGAGGGCAGGCAAAACAAAAAATTCATGATGGCGGGGCCATGGCCCGAAATCATGGCCGACGAAAGTCCGGAGGGGGTCATCAGAATTCCCGAGATGCTTTGGTGGGGTATGGCCTAAAAAATGTTGGGAACCACTGACCCGGACTGAATTCAGCTTTTTGCGAATCTTCTATATCAGCGTTTCCCAAAACCTTTCTGATCCTAAGGACCAGTAAAATGTCTAAAACAATTCGGCGGGCCACTTGCGTCCCGCATTACGAGACCTTCCTGTATTTTTAGTTGCTCTGAACTGTTTCATACAGTAAGTAAAACACCACCCAGTTTTTTTCAAACAATGCTTGTTTAAATTTATAATGTTTACGAAAATCGCGAATAAACAGCGTTTTCATAATTATTATGATAATTATGGATGCAAATATTCATCTCGCGTATATGACAGGTTCAACGTTCCTTTCCCCCGTCATTCTTAACTGCAATTTACTGCGATTTGCAGCAGCTCCTTATTTTCTCCACCCTTCAACCATTTTTGCAGTAATTAGCAAAATTCGTTACAAATTAAATCTTTCGGCAACAAACAGTGACATCCGCGATTCCTCGCATTTTCTTTTATGAGGTATGAGAACCTAAGAGGTATAGTGAACCTAAGTATTAAGGTACAATTATTATTTCATCCCATATGGATGTTGGTCATATCAATTAGTTAGAATGGAATTATCAAGTCTGCCTGGGGGCAACTTATGCCATAGTCGTGGACTAGAGGTGGTCGGCGGAGCATAGGTTGAGAAACGCTATTCTATATGGTCGAAACTGGCACTCCCCTCTCCACATCACTACATCATTCATCTAACAAAGGAAATATCCCAGAAACATTGGAATTGTGACAATTTCCCACGAAACTCAGTTATGTCTCTCACCAATTAAAATCGTTCCTGCATTGTCCTTTAATCTAATAATTATGAAGTAAACTGGTGCGCGGCCAGCAATGACCGAATGGACGTCCCTCGACGTAATCTCATTACTGGACTCACCCCCCCCCCGCCTATTTTCTCGAAGATGGATAAGTTGGATAAAGGGACCCTTCACACACTCCCCCCCCCCCATCATCATCATCATCATCGTCGTATCTTTCCTGTTTGAAATCGTGCCGAGTTGCCATATGGAGTGGGATCATCTCCATACACACACACAGAAGAGGACTCCCACTTTTCTCTCCCTTGTGTCCAAAGAACGCCAAGCACATGGGGACTCGTAGCCGTCGTCGTCATACACAGGCAAAATCATTAAGGATATTAAAGGGAAAGGCCATGGCCCAACTGCAGACAGAATGAGGCCGCCATCTCTTGCAAACGTCTCGTTTATAGCCCCGGCAGTTTATTATTTACTCGCAAGGAAGGAACATCAATTACGTTGGCGCATAACACATACCACCACCCCCCAGAAGACGCGTTTCAGCCACGGCTGGATTCGCATTTGAGTGTTGTACCACGTGATTTATGCCGGGCTGTATGTTTTCTGTGCTCGTTTGGGGAGGAGGTCGCTGATTTTCGCCGGGGATATCCAAAGATTATATGACCAGAGAGTTTCCGGTTGGCGGACTCCAGAAACATGGAGTACACAGAGACGAAATATTCTTCAACGAATGTCTCTTGGTGAGTTTCACATGATCAACTGAAACTGGAGCCTGGGGGAGCGTTTGCGGGAAGTTGTATACTTCACGTGACAGCACGTTGTGGGACTCAAATTATATCTTAATGGTCTCTCTCTGAGAATGAATTCCGTAAAGGAATTCCGCAGGGAGGTACGATTTTCTGGTAATAACGTGCGTGATATTCACATTATGATATTCCATTACCACTATTACTATAATCTCTAACGCAGATCTTAAATATTCATAGTATTGTTCCATCATCGCTAGAGAATGGAGAAATGACAGATTAGATTGTTCTTTAGTCCACCGAATCGAAAAAGATTTGATTCAGGACCTGAAAGTCCAAGATACGACGATGAATGGCCCGCACATTTCTTGATTACGTGGCAAATAAACTGATCCTGAACTAGATAATGAGGATCAGTTTTCATGTGAGTTCGTGCAGCAATAACGTTCATTTGGAAACATTTCTTGCAGCTTTTAATGAATGAACCTCTTTCGTGAATGTCCAATACAACTATCGTCTTCACTGAACGTCAACAACTCCGATCTTTCATACCTGTTCGGCTGCACTCGCCTCAACCATTTCTAGAGGATTGCGGAGGGCTCTCTAATGGTCCAAACCATACATGCGCAACCCCCATGGCTCTCGGAATCATCTGGTGTGGCCCTTGACTTGAAATCTAATTTTGTGACAATGTTTGAACACGTTTCTTGATCACTCAAGTGATCCGAGGCATCTTAATAGATCACCACGTCACAGTTAGTTGCAAAGCACTTTAGTAACCCGCGGGGAGTTTACTTCTAACTTTAGTGACACCCGACGCATTTACAGATCGCTCAAATGACCAATGATGTAGTTACAGATCGCTCAAATGACCAATGACACATTTACAAATCATTTTAGTGACCCGCGACGCATTTATAGATCATTTTAGTGACCCGCTACGCATTTACAGATCACTTGAATTGCCAGTGGCCAATTCCCGATCCCTTAAATATTTCGTGGTACAATTCCTGATCACTTAGGTATTCCGTGGCACATTTTCTGATCATTTTAGGGATCTATGGCAGTAGTTCCAAATGATTCAAGTTTCCCCCGGCGTATTATTAGAGCACTTAAGTGAACCCCGGCATATTTCACAGTTCTAGAACACATGAGTTACCCTCGCCACATTTACACATCACTTAATAGAGTGACCCGCGGAAACTTTTTAAAATCAGTGAAGTGGCCCGCATTCTCCTGAAGATTGAACGCACTTGGTCCAAATGAAACCAAATTCGAACAGCACACATTTCGGGGGATAATGTGCTCATCATTGACTTATTTTTAAAAAATATATAATAAAGAAATTATAGTCGACAGATGGTGCTTCTACTAGACGCGAACCCTTCTATAATTGTTAGCCAGTTAAAACCACGCTGCCGAGGGGAAGTTTATTACATTATTATAAACGTCGAAACATTTAATAATGAGTCTGTCTCGCTATGTTCGGAGCGGCACCTGCTAGAGATAGAAGAGCCCCCCGCACGCTGCTTGTGACGTCAGCAAGTAGTGCATTTTCCCTCAGAATATTCGGGGGGAAAAATCCCTGCCCGTGCCGGCATCATCGTTGTGTGAAAAATAAATGATCGGGCTCAGAATTGGCGATTTCTATGCCCCACATCCAATCACCATGCGGTATTTGTGAGCCAACCAGGAAGATTCCACGCCAAAATAAAGAGAAACGAAATAGGATGCTGCGGGTTCAAAATGTGGCAAACTTGCTAGGCAGTCTTAATGACGTTACAGATGAACTTAGCAACCCGTGCGAAGGCAGCACCTTCTAGAGGTAGAGGGCCTCTGCACTGTTTGCCATAAACATCATTCAGACTACCTAACACGTTTGCCACATTTTGAAACACAGCAACCTATTTCGTTTCTTCTTATTTTGGCGTGGAATCTTCCTGGTTGGCTCACAAATACCGCATGGTGATTGGATGTGGGGCATAGAAATCGCCAATTCTGAGCCCGATCATTTCTTTTCCTCACAACGATGACACTAGTTCGAAATATGTATGCATACATATTTTCAATATGTTTTTAATATCTTTTCAACCAACACTGTATATGTAACATCTTTTTTTTTCCATAGTAATGTCAGCAGCTCGTATTCGAACTTCTAAGAAACCGCGGAAACTCACCTTCAGTCGACTAAACACTGCACACGATTCAGCAGTCACGAGTCATAGAATCCCTAAAATATTAAAAATGATTCTTCCGTTTATTCTAGAATCGGGTTCGATTCCCGTACGTTCCGTTAACAGCCTACGGGGTTTTTTCGAAGAAGAATAACGAACACCATTCTTTTCGGAAACTGAAAAAAAAAATAACGTTGTGTACACACATGTAACATAGGAGGCTCATGAAAAATGAGGGAACCAATCACGAGTCCAAAATAAAGTTCGGTGCCTACTCGAAAATTTACACTCGAGAATGAGAATTTCTCATCTTTCCGCGTAAGAAAAATTCTTCGGATTCTTATCGTGTAAAGTTTGTTTTTTCCCACTTCCTCGGATATATATATATCTTTGAATATTGATGGATTTAAAGATAGAGATCATCGCACACAATATATCGACTTCTTCTTCCTTTGGCTTATCTTCTAGGAAGGGATATATATAAGAAGCATATAATCTATGCATCACGTATCTGAAAACCCGTTGGGAATGTTGCTTGTACCAACACGGACACGAGAAATATATATATACGTTCTTATTATTAATATTTCCATATATATTCAGGGCGAATGAATTTCTCTTCCTCATATATACGTGAGTATGCATCAATGTATGACGTTCGAAATACCCATACCGACTAACATAGATGTGCGTGGCGATTTCTGTGGGAGAGGCGAGTTGCGAAAAGTGCTCCGGGATACGAAAGAAATGATCGACTCTTGAAAGTGCGGGGTTGGGATCGATTCCTCTTTTGTCAGGATGTATGTTGAGAATTGCTGAGACGTTGTGTGCCACCGGAAAGTTTTCCTGCGTTGGATCAACCTCGGTTTGTTCGGAATCAACATCAAGGTATGGGGGGGGGGGCTCGATTGTACCTCGCATGCTAACATCCCCAAAATAGCTTCTTGGTAGTACCAGAGTTTTTAAAAATCATTATCATTATCTGAAACATTGAGCTAACGCTCAACATGAGTATTTCTGTACCTCGACTGGATGAATTTTCTTTTAAATCCTTACTAAGGGGTTCTCAACTTTTTTTCAGCGGCAACACAAAATCCCATGAGGCTGTTTGTTTTTCGAAATTAGTGAAACAAGTGACGCAATAAGAGCATTTTTAACAGGGCTGTAAGTAGATTTATACAACTCGTATTTCTCCCTGCGAATCAAGTTTGGGTTGTGACCACTAGCTGAAGAGAAGCTGGCTATAAGTGGATTTGAATGACCGGTTTCGGAAGCCTTAGCGACCCAAGTTTTTGTCATGGTTTAGGAACCTTTGTCTTAACTGATTATACTGTAGGCCTCCAACAGTTTTCTCATTCTTTTACGCAGACGAAAAATACAGTCGCTATCAATGAAAGAATTAAGGTTTCATAGTCAGTGAAGTAATTAAATTCTGGCTAAGTGGCAGTGGTCCAATGGAATTGGATCTTCCAGGCGCGTTTTTGACTTCACCTGTAAGAAAAATTTTGATTGGGAGCAAGAACTTCGGTGATCTCCTTGACTGATTCCTTAGCGGTCTATGGACAGCCAAGATCACGTAACAACTCTCCTGCTGCTACCACCAACCTCTTCCCAGTATAAGGTCGATATACCTCGTACCAAATAGGCTGGCAGAAATACTTTAGAGCTTTCGCTCAACTCCTTTTCGCCCCCTCTCTCACCATCGCTATGTTTCGTTGGTAGTCCCAGAATGAACAGAATTCGTTTTTTTCCCATTACCTCAGCGTTATTTTTCTTATCTTTTCTCCCTTGCTACGGTTTGGCGGGTAAAGAGATAAATAAATACACTGACTGAAAATGAAAATCCCAACACCAAGAAGAAATTGTGCTGGATAAACCAAAATTAGGAAACACGTTCGCACATTTGAAAGATGCCGTCCATTTAAAATTGCTAATTTTCAGAACAAGCGTGGCGCTGGTAGAGGAGCGTTGAACATGTAACTCAATTTTGCTTTAGTTGCAAAAGCGGTGCACGCAAATTTTCCAAAAAACACATTTTTCAATTTGTCAATACTATGAAATTTTCTGCATTTATAACTGTGTCTTATTTTTTGTTCTACCTGTAATAAAAATATTGTAATATAAACTGCTGGCAGGCATTAAACACGTGCTAATGTTTTTCACTATAAAATGCGTTTTTCTCAAAACTAAGTTTTTTGTTAGATAAGAAACATATTTTTCTACACCACTTATTCAAACGTTTTCAAACTTTGTGTGTGTATCTCTTAACACACACTATGCTTTTAAATACTTGAACATGATTTTTATATTACTTAAAAAAAATTTTTATATGGCACAAAACGTGGGTAAATTTTGATGATTTTTGAAAAAATTGCATGTTGTTGGAGTTAAAATTGGACAAATTTTAAAAAATTACAAAATCCTAAAAGCTCGTGTTAAAGTATGTAACACTATAGTGTTGAGAGAGACACAAAGTTTCAAGACATTTGAACGAGTGGTGTTCGAAAAAATGTTCCTTATCTAACAAAACACTCAGTTTTGAGAAAAAGCCATTTTGTTAGACGCAGAAAATTTCATAGTATTTAAAAATTTAAAAATGTGTTTTTTGTGGAAAATTTGCGGGCACTAATCCCCTTAAATATACACGCGAGAAAATTCAAGAACCTTCTTTTTCTCTTTCAGATTCAGCTGTTTACGTCAGGAGTGAGGAGTGCTCCCTAGGACCGTGATTCTCAACCTTTTCAAGCTCGCGGTCCAGTTTCATTCAATTTTGTGAGTGGAAGGCTCGGTCAAACACACGACCAACAGAAAATTAATGAGGAAATATGAAACGGCTAATCACTCAGGACCCGGTATCGGACCGTGGCCCGGCGGTTGAGAAACATTGCCCTAGGAGAAGTCAGTATCAACATCTAATTCAGTTTGAACGAGGCCATAGAATATGACATCGAGAAAGTGAATTTTCTCACCCCGAAATTGCAGAAATGTTTGGGAGAGATGATTCTACAGTGCATAATAGTTAGTAGCAAGGGTTTAGAAGAAGTAAACTGCAACAAGGCAGACCCAAGCGACTAGTTCGAAAGAACATCGACGTGTTCACAGGATGGGTTCTGATGCATTGGACTATACATACGGCAGAAATTATAACTTATGTCACAATGTGTTTGCTTGTCGCAACAAACTGTATCGAATCTCGATCACCTAAAAATTATGCCCGTGGCATTGGTGCCCGCATCATTTATCTTCACCACTCTCAGATACGAAGGTCTTAATGGAGGCGAGCATTCGCTTTCGTCAACTTTTCCCAGATGCGATGATCGTAATAGGTGTGAGCACTTGCTTCCAGGATCTGATCGAGTCAGATGTTATATCAGTCGTGATCAGCCTTAGGCAAAAGAGAAGCCGAAATAAGAACAAGTGATTGCTTCCGTGATCAGGCCGGACGCTAAGATTGAAAGGAAGAGCAGCACTTGCACTCGTTTCCGTGATCAATCCCGATGTGCGATCATCCATAAGCGTAAGGTTGAAGTGAGGGCGAGCACTCACTTTCACGATCAACAAAGGTTATAAGATTGAAATAATTGGGTGAGCATCTACTTATGATCTTATCGTCCAACGGATTGTTTGTGTGGATGTCATTGTTGTAGTGTTACGGCTAAGGGAAAAAAAAAACCAGATCACAAGTGTAGGCGGTCACACCCTCATTTCGACCTTAACCTCTGGCTCGTGATTAAACGTACTCTAATTCCGTCCGTTGAGTCAAACTGTGAAGAAGTGTGTGGTAGTCATGGACCATAAATATTACATATAAATTAATCGATATTTAAGTACCGTATTTTTAAATCCTTTTGAAAAAGACACAGAGATACACAAATTTTGATGTAGAATTTTAAACTTTATCATTTTTCCGTTAGTTTTGTGCCAACTTTGGCTTACCTTAATTAAGGGCGCATGTAACGACTTCTAGGAACGAACATATCAGAGAGTTACGCTATTGCTGCATAAAAATGACTCCATCAACTTCCAGTTGTTAATTATATAGAAAAAGATAGACACAGATTATAAAATGGGTAGAACACAATATTCGAGACTCATTCAATACTATATTAATAGAACGAACTGGCAGTCGTACAGATAACGAGATTTACAATCGGTAAACAAAAACACAATGAAACCACCTTATCATTCATATCCCAAAATCCCTTTTGATCAATCTTCGAACTCCCTCGGTCCATGAAACTTTATCCAAAACAGCACCACTTGTAACTCTTTCTGTGTTTCCTCTTGATTAGCTGTTCTTTGATCCTCTAATTATCGCCCAATAAGCATTCCTTTCTCATTAAGTTCAATTATTTTTAATCAGTGTAATAACCTCACCCTCCCTCTACGCTACTTCACGCTAAACCAAACTCGAATCCATGCTTCTCTGTTAAAGAAGCAAGTGCACATCCATGGAAAATTTCTCTTCCAATTTCATCAAAATTCAGAGTAGTAAGGTTGAGGGGGGGGGGGGGGGTTCTTCTTGTCGGAACGACGAGAATGGCTCATCGGATTGGCTGTTGAAAAGCGTATCTCCCACAAGTCCCTTCTCTCCTTCGAATCTTCGAGAAACAATCTTTTATTTAAATTAGTAATTAGACTTCCATCCACTTCCTCAAAAGAGGGAGAGGAGAATTCTTTTTTCCCTCCGACCGAAAAATCACAATGTTTTGGCATTAGTCCTTAATTATGGCCGAGATGATCGTGTTGAGCCCTTTTGGACGGAATATTCCTCTACATATACGAGGTATCTTGGTATGGAATAGAGGAGAGAGTCGTGGTGTGGCACAAAGTTTTGAAGACGAGAAGGGGGGTACACGAGGACACACATATACACTTAATGACAAAAGCCGACCTCCCGCCTTTGTGACTCAATTGCTTATCATTGGTCGGACTACACAAGAAAACAAACGTCGATTAACCGATGACAGGCGATAAAATTAATAGTTTGAAGGCTTTTGCCGATGGCGTCGGAACAACCGGGAGGAAACTGTCGAGTTTGGCAGCAAAAGTGGGGAAAAGGGTTTTATCTCGGTTGTTCTTTCCAGAGGCGGGGTGAAGATAAGTTAGGGTTGTCCGATGAAGGGGGAGGGGATCGATTTTTTGGAAGCTTAACATCGATTACAATCGATTGTTAGTAGGGCTTGTTCTTCACGTCAGCTCTCGCTCTTTCACTCTCATATCTAACACTTAGGCTTCCTAATGATTTGTTAATATTGAAAAGCACTGTATAATCATTAAAATTTGTGTGCGTGGAAGAGGGAATGGATAAAGATTTTTCGGGATCTAGATTAAGGTGACGTCTTTTTCGCATCCGTGTATTTCGTGCCGAAAGAATGTCTACCAAATATATTGCCTTTACCGATTGGGTTCAATCGGAAAGAGCTTTTTCAAGTTCGAATTCTTCTAACTCAGTGGTTCTAGTGATCATTTTTAACATTCAAAATATTAATTGATTCGACCTGCGTCGCAATGACTATCACTGAACGGAATAAACCTTCGCAACGGCAGAAATGAGCTGTTACAAACTTCAACTTATGACTGAAACATTTGTTATACTACGGTTATAGAAATTGACCAAGGAAATAGACGTGGCATAGCTGGTAGAACGCCTAATTTTACTTTTTCCGCGTTTACTTGGTTTCATCCCATCAAGCATTGACATGTCACACTTGTATATGTATTCACTGTACCTCAGCGTTGTTTTATTTTATTTGATATTTTAAATATTATTATTGTTATTCTCATTTAATTAAGTCCGCCACGGTCCAGCCCCATTGGCGGAATGGCTAAATTGCACAACGGCGATAGAGCACGGACCCTGTTAGGTTTGAAAGGAAGAAAGAAAGGAAGACCAAGAAGATACAGCCAATGCTCCTCTGAGACTTGTCAATTCTTATGCTCAATCAAGGTCGAGTATTCGGACTACTACTACCAGCTCACTCTCAGATGTCTGAGGAGCACCTAGTATTGCCTAGGATTAGCATAGTATGTGATGGTGGAAATTTGTCTCAGATAACCAAAGCTAAGCAGATATTGCGCAGTGCATTCGATCTTGGCTTAATTACCGTCGAAAACAGCATTAAATGCCGGTAAACCGACATTATTATATATTTACCGTATTTAATGCTTCCCCCCCCCCAAACTTCACTCGGTTTGTCAGATACTTATCTTAGCGATTGCTGCACTTGGAAACGTGGAAGTTTTTTGGCATCAGGACAGACAGGGCAACAAATTTCTAATTCGGTTTTTGAGCACAGGGTGTCCGTATAAAAAGTTAATTTTTATATTTTGATAACTATACAACCCCTTGCAACATGAATCGCATATCCGAGTACTGCACGTTATTTGGATACTTTTTCTAATTAAAAATATGCTTCCTAGTATCAACGGTTTGCCAGTAAAATGTCGTGTTGCCTCCATGTTCACTAGTAAATGCCGTCTGTTACCTATGCAACCTGTATATAATTGGCGATAGGCAAATTGTTTTGAATACTTATTTTTCGCCGGTCTGAAAAAAATTTTCTTATTCATTTCTTATTATTTCATTTTTACCGGTCCGCAAATTGTTTCGATATTTGTTCATTTTTTGTTCTTCCGCCAATGATACCGTCTTAAAAATTATTTTTCTTATTGTTTTCTTGTTTTGTTAGTCCACAAATTATTTTACCTATTCATTTTTTCCCATCTCCGCAAAACATTCCTCTTATTTCTGCCTGTCCGCAATTTTTTTTTTTTTTTACTTTCTTCCCCCGTGTCTCTCCTCAAATTATGCATGTTATGCCTAATTATGCATGTTATGCCTGCCTGACCACAAATTGTTATTACTCTTATTTCTGCCTGTTTCCAAGTATTCCCCCTTATTTCAGTATGTCCGCGAATTTTTACGCCTAGTCCTGCCTGTCCGCAATTATTCCTCTTATTTCTGCCTGCCCGCTAACTACTCCTACTGATTCCTGTCAGTCCGATAATTACTACTCTTATTCTTTCCTGTATACAAATTATTCCTCTTATTTTTTCCTTTCTTCAAATTATAGCTCTTATTTCTGCATGTCCACAAATTATTCCTCTCATGTCTACCTGTTCACAAATTTTTACTTTTCCCATGCCTGTTCACGAATTGTTCTTATTATTTCTGCCTATCCGCAATTTTTTACTCCTGTTTCTACCTGTCGGCAAATTCTTCCACTTATTTCTGCCGGCCCGCAAATTTTTAACCTTGTACCTACACTTCCACAAATTATCCCTCTCATTCTTGCCTGTCCACAAAGTATTCCTCTTATTTCTGCCTGTCCTTAAATTATTCCCATCTATTTCCCCCGGTCCGCGAAATTATTACTCTTATTCCTGTCTGTCCGCAAATTGTTTCTCTTATTTCTGCCGGTCCGCAAATCATTTCCCTCAATTCCACCGATGTAAAATGGTTGGTGAACATTGTTCTAGCTCACAAAGTAGTGCGATTGCCATCACGATAGATATCACGACCACCATTTAAACAGAGATCAAAGGCCATGATCGCGAACACGAATTACAAGAACAGATCAATCGAATCTTACTTTTTAAGAAGGAAACATAAAAAAAGTTTCTAAAATGAATAGAAAAGTAAGAAAAAGAGATTCCATTCATCAACAACAATGAAACATAAAAATTTCTGTCATTTATCATTGTCATCGATGTCCGTAATCAATATTTTTTTGGGGGGAAAAAATAGCGGAAAAATTAATCTTGAGATAAGACAGTGATGGCTGCTATTAATGGGAGCAGGCAAATTTTCTTTCTTCAATAGTTTTTTGTATCAGAAATAATTTTAGCAACAATATCCCGATTAATTCTTACAACAATTTATTTCTTGATAATTAATTTTCAAACATTTTTTTTTTCCTTCTTTCAGTAGCAACTTGGAAATGATGTTTCCAATTGTGATTTCACTGCAAATGCTTTTTTTTGTTAATGAAATTTTTTATTTCAACAATGATTTATCTGAATGAATGACTATTTCTTTGGCAATGGTTGTCCTGAAAGAATAACAATTTTTTGCAAATGGGCTTTCCTGAATGAATGATTTTCGTAACATTGGGTTTTGTTGAATAATGGTTTCCTAGAAAATGATTATCGTGTACTGATGGATTATGTTCCTGAACAATGGATTTTATGGATGAATCATGATTGTCTGAATGAATCATGATTGTCTGAATGAATCATGATTGTCTGAATGAATTAGATTGTTGAATGAATTAGATTGTTGAATGAATTAGATTGTTGAATGAATCATGATTGTGTGAATGAATTATGATTTTCTGAATGAATCATGATTGTTTGAATGAATCATGATTGTTTGAATGAATCATGATTGTCTGAATGAATTAGATTGTTGAATGAATCATGATTGCCTGAATGAATTAGATTGTTGAATGCATCATGATTGTCTGAATGAATCATGATCGTCTGAATGAATCATGATCGTCTGAATGAATCATGATTGTCTGAATGAATTAGATCGTTGAATGAATTAGATTGTTGAATGAATCATGATTTTCTTAATGAATCATGTTTGTCTGAATGAATCATGATTTTCTGAATGAATCACGTTGTTGAATGATTTGGAATCCTTCCCTCATGTCAGGTTTGCTTCTACAAATCTACTATAATTATTTTTAAACGGCAATTTACTTTGCCTATTCAACAGTTCCCGTTTCTCAAATAGATTGAGAAACAATATATACTCGCTATCACTTATTCACAAAACTCTTCTATAGAAGCATTTTACTTACCTCATCCCAAAATTTTGCAAATCTTTGCCACCTGATATCCTTAATATTACTAATTTATTACCTTTCAAAAGAGACACATGAAACAATAACTTTTTTTCAATCAGTGACATTATGAGGTTCTTTTCAACTTTCATATGAGCTTCTTACTCAGTTAAATTATGAATATATTCGATCTTAAGCATTGCAACATTATATTGATTCTGGGTATTTGTACTCATCTGAAAACCCGTTGTATATAAAACCCAATGTATATTTTATATAGTTGCACTCTTTGCTGTTGCCAAAAATACTGCAAATCATGCGAAAGTTTGCTTTGATATTTTATTTTTTTCCCTCATATTAACCACTAGAAAACAGGAAAAATAAGGAAATTTTAATTTTTAAATCCCCCCATTTGGCGTTTTTTTTTAACATAATAATTCTTTTTTCCGTTATAGTTTATTGATATTGTCCACTAGTAAGTAAGTGTTCATTAGTATTCATTATAGGAATCAAAATTCAATTTTATTCCTCCAAATTTCGTTAAGGAGTGAAAATATTCCTCCAAATCTTAGGTAACTTTTTTGAACATAGTTATTTCTTTGTTTTTCATTTTTAAAAAAATCCCCTCTTTTTACAAAAATTCTTGAAATTTTCGAGAGGAGTGAAAAGTCACTCTTCAAAATTATTTTTTCGGACACAATGTGTGCATTATATGTGTGCGCATGTTAAGTATTTATATTTGAGGTGCTGCCATCTACCATTTACATTCGAAAGTAACAAATCACTAAATATTTGGATTTTTAAATTGCGTGTATCGTTTTCTATTCTTTGACTCAAAATTGGCTTATGATGTGTAATCCTATGTTGTGATAACTCAATGTGTTCATTCCATGTCATTATAATTACACCAATGACAATCCTTTGCAAAAAAAGGTACATTTTTATTTTCTTCTTTCTTATTTTGCCAGGTGTTAAGACATGAGATATGAAATGCCAATTTGTACACTTCCTTGGTCGGATCACCGCCCGGGTGCTGTTCGCATCAAGTGTTCTGCTCTTCGCCGCCGTAAAATCAAACGAGATGCCAAACTCTTCGCAGGACTCCGTGAGGAACGCTGGCGACATCGAAGACGGTTGTCCGAAGTGGGACGAAAGTCCCTGGTGCACGTGTTACCAGTACGAAGGAGGACTATTCTTAGAATGCCCTAGCACCGGGCTAGAGCAAATAAGGACTACGCTTTCCTTAATCAGTTCGCCAATCAAATCACTCGGTATATATCATCTGGACAGTAACATCACGGTGTTACCGTCGAAAATCTTCGCGAACGCGTCCATATCTCATTTGCTCATGTCGTACACGAACCTGATGTCGTTGACGGAAGATGCCTTAAGTGGCCTGGAAGAGACCCTCGAAAGCCTGTCGATAGTGAACAGCAAACTCAAGGACATACCCAAGAAGTCGCTGAGCGACATGAAGGTCTTGGTGAACGTCGACTTCGACTCCAACGTCATTGCTCAAGTCGACAGTTACGCTTTCTACGGTCTTCCCCTCAAGTCGATCAACCTCCAGAACAATCAGATCGCTTCGCTGTCCGAATACGCTTTCGGCGGCCTGGAGAACGTTCTGGAAGAACTCAACCTGATCAACAACAGGCTTGGTGCGTTCCCTCTGAACGCTCTAAGGCGACTCAGAATTCTCAGGACGTTGAGACTCGTCAAGAATAACGTAGATGAAATTTTAGATGACGGTTTCACTCGCTTTACCGAATTGCAAAGGCTCGACATGAACTACAACAGGCTGAGAGAGCTCCACGACCGCAGTTTCATCACCATGCCGCGACTCACTGCTCTCTCCCTGCACATGAACCAGTTGGTGAGTCTAGACGATCACGTGTTCATTCATCTGAGTGAGCTCGAGAACCTCGACCTCAGTCATAACAGTATAACCTCACTCAACCCGAAAGTGTTCAGTCCCCTGCACAAGCTCAGGACGATAGAGTTGAGTTTCAACCACCTTCATTCTCTGGAAGGAGGTGTTTTCCACAATCTGACCCTTCTGAGAGAAGTCTTCTTGTCGAACAACAACATCCTGAAGATAACTAACGACACTCTCTACAACTGCTCCCAGATATCCGTGCTCTTCCTACCCAACAACGCCCTGATTTCGATAGAGGTCGGGGCTTTCCACTCCCTTCACCATCTATACCAGCTGCAGCTATCCTTCAACCAGCTGCGTTCTATACACCCGACGCTATTCAAACACAACCGGGAGCTGCGCTCGCTGTCGATGGACAACAATCTCATCACGGAAATACAGCCCGGGACATTCCAGGAACTCATAGAACTACAAGACCTCAGGCTCCAAAACAATCTCCTGAAGAGGATCCGCAAAGGGAGTTTCTACTCGTTGCCCAACCTGCAGGAGCTCCACCTGCAATACAACAGGATAGAAGTCATCGAGACGGAGGCTCTGCAGAGCTTGGCGAACCTACAGCACCTGAACATCCAAGGTAACAGGCTCATAGAGGTCGGCGACATTCTCAGCAGGTACCCGTCCAGCCTCCGCTCTCTACAGATCAACCACAATCAGATTGCTGCCCTGCAAGACAAGAGTCTCGAGGGTCTCAACAAGATGGAGATCCTGTGGCTGGACTGCAATAAAATAAAGAAACTCCGGAGGGAAGTCTTCCGGGATCTGACGGAGGTTCAAAAGCTCTACCTCGACAAGAACTCCATATCCGTCATAGAGGATAATACGTTCTCCGAAATGAAAAGGTTGGAATATCTGAATCTAGAAAGCAACAACCTGAACCACCTGAGTTCGAACATTCTGAACGGGGCCGAGAACCTGGAAGAGCTCTACTTATCCAACAACCAAATAATGGACATTGAGCCGATGACTTTCGGGAACCTGAAGAGCCTGCGTATCCTTCACCTGGCTAATAACCAGATATACGTCATACGAAAGTACATGTTCGAAGGAAGTGACAGCCTCGAAGAACTGGTCCTATCGAACGTGATGATCGAAACGATCGAAGACAACTCTTTTTCACACCTCCCCATGGTCAGAGAGTTGGACCTCAGTGACAACAGAATCCTGGAATTCAAGATTGGACCAATATTCAGCTTGAGGACATTGAAACTAAACGGTAACAATTTGACTAACATGGACAGAATCGATTTTACGGGATTTTCATCGCTGACCGCTCTGCATCTAGATAACACGGGCGTTAACACGTTCCCAGCAAGATTTTTCGGCGATTTGACCGGTCTGGAAAAACTGAGCATATCTGGTAACTCCATAAAGTCTGTAGATCCCGGACAGATATACAACTTCAAATCCATACGTGAGCTCCATCTGGATTTTAACGACCTGACCAGCATACCCACTCTGGCCCTGAGGATACTGAACAAACTGGAAACGATATCCTTATCGGGGAACAAAATCAAATTGGTTCCGAATCTATCGTTCTCCGAGAATCTCCACATGAGAAAGTTGAATCTTTCTTGGAATGCCGTGTCTTATATAGAGAAAGCCGCTTTCTTGAACCTGACCAATTTAGAAAGCTTGGATCTGACCGGGAACTTCCTGACTACGTTACCAGCTGGGATTTTCAGTACATTGCAGTCGCTAGAGGTACTGGTCCTCGACAAGAACCAATTCACTTTCATCACGAACTCTCTGCTTTTTCCTCCCTTGGCTAGCCTCAAGCGTGTCTCGTTCGGTGAAAATCCGATCATCAGGATACGCGAGGACATGTCCGTGATAGGAGTCCTCCACCAGCTCCAAGAACTCAATCTGAACAATTGCAACGTGTCTCTCATAGCGTCGCCGGATTTTCTAGTTTTCCCGAATTTGAAAAAATTGACAATGAGGTCCAACAACCTCGCGAAAATATCACCCGGAGCTTTTAAACCGTTACAGAAGCTGGTACAGTTAGACCTCGCGCATAATATGCTGGACATATTGCCCGAGGAGAGATTCCACGGACTGATACGCCTGGAGACGTTGAATTTGACGCACAATCACCTTTCGGATTTCCCGTCTCTCAAGGAGGACATGGGCAGTTTGACTCATTTGGACCTGTCTCACAACCGCATCACGAAGCTCGGGAGTCACGCGTTCGGTTCGATGTACAACGTCAAGACGCTCAACCTCAAGAAAAACCTCATCGGGTGGATACACTCCGATGCTTTCAGAAACCTCACCTCGCTCGTCGAGCTGGACGTCAGCAGCAACAGGCTGGCTCACTTGCCGAGCACTGTACTCACTCCGGTCGAAGTTAGGATGACGTCATTGAGGATATATGGTGAGTGAAATTATCCCAAGCTTATTATTGCGCATTTCGAGACATGTGTGACCAGGGCTGCACAGAAGTTCCAACCGACGCATATTGATTTTGTTCAGGCTACAATAAAAATGGTTAAGATTAAGGCATTAGGGGTCCCCCCGGGATAATGTGCTTGCATCACTTATAGTGTTCCTATCACTATCAATGCGCGGCTCATTACATTTGCAATTAATTTTAAAATAATCTCGTCTCAAAGAGATTACTTTATCAAACATTCTACGTATATGAGATGAATATTTATAGTCATATCACTATAATCATCGTAGTTTGGCAAGCTTCCACGCAGTATTCCTGGCACCACGACGAGCCATTGAATAGTACGTCTGAGAGCCGCCAGTTCGCTAGTCCCAATATCGGTCAAAATTGCTTTCTACAATATCGGTCGTACGTGACCTGAAAACTGAAACTAAAGTTCAAAATTCAAGTTACATAAGTTGAAAATATACGGGACATTTTCGCGAAGTAGTTAGGATGACCAAGATTGAGGATTATGTTCCATAAGATGCACGGATCGTATAGTCACTCCTTTATTAGACTTTCTGACCCGCTAGAGAGGCAACCATATCACAAATCTGGGGCAAGGACTGAAAATTCTGTGCATCCCTGCGTATGACGAACGCTGCGTCAGTTTATATTTTAATTTTCTTTGAAATTTCTCCTCATCGTTTTTTTTTTTTTTTTCAGGAAATCCAATAGTATGCGACTGCGCCATGTTGAGTCTCTGGGAATGGCTCCAAGACCACGGACGTCTCCTGCAAGAATCGGATCCCCTCAACTGTTTCCACCCGGACAAGTTACGGGACCACGCCGTAGTGACCCTCCACCCAGCGGAGCTGTGCTCGACGCCGATGCTCTCAGAACTGGACGCGCAGCGACTGGATTCGGACCACATGACCGTCACCTGGGACATCCAGAACGGCACCCTGATCGGAGGCTTCACGGTCACCTACCACATGACAACGGCCAGGTCTCCGGTCATCCTCGCGAACCTCCAACCTACAGCGAGGCTGCACGAGATATCGGGCCTCGTCCCGGAGACCTGGTACACCATCTGCGTCACCGCCACCGGGAAATACCTGAAGATGCTGAGCAACAAGCCGACCGCTTACGTGACCGAGACGGAGAAGAATACCGAGATGGCTGCGAAGAACAGGAAGTGCCTGCAGATACGCACCCTAGCGAAAACAGACAAGACCAAGATAACGCTGTCGACCCTGGGCATCATCCTGGGGAGCAGCGTCAGCGCGGCGCTAGTTCTCACGCTGTCCATCCTGCTGACCGCTCTGAAGTTCCGGAGGCGGAGGCGCAGGAGGCCCGTGAAGAACGACGTGCCTCAGGAGTACATATCGTACAGGCACTTTTCTATACAGTCTTCGGAAGGAGTGTACTCGTGAGTTCGTACATATATACATAGATATAAACACGTGTATGTATATATTTGTATACTGGAGTTGGGGTCTCGGTGTAGTGTTTAAAGTCGGTTCTCGGATACAAGTGAGAGAGAGATCAATGGGAGTATCAACAGTGGATCATATTCCACGGATTCCAAGAGTGTTCTCGGTGATGGCAAAGGTGTTATAGGGTATAAAGTCGCACATATTTCCTGTGATAATATTAACATAAAACGAAAGAGAAAAAAAAAGAAACCAAAAAACACATTTCAGTCACTATTCGTAGTCACTAATTGCGTGTCTGAAGCCCATTCACAAACTTTATAATCATGTAGATAACTAAGTGTACATGTGTATGCGCTTCGCAGTGTTGCAAATTCATCGCACTCGTATTCAACACGTGAGGAAGCAAACAAACTGCAACACTCTCTTCGATGTCAACACTCATACCTACCGTTAATACGCCAAATAATTCCGAGGAATATTACGGAGCAAAGTTTTGAATCCTTTTACGCCACTGGACATAAACAAAATCTTATGTACATAATAGAAGCAATACGAATTTTTTGTGGGTTTTTTTTTCAAATTCTTTGGACACCGCATTGACGTCGTGTGTACATACATATATACATAAAGAGTGTTATGATTTACCTCCTCTCCCACTCGGATACCAAAGAGACACGTGTTTATCAAAAAAAAAATCAAATCCGACGTCACTTGATGACGTCACCGAAGAATTTTTTTTTTCTCATATTGGCTGCCACTCATATTCAAAATATTCAAGGGCATATATTTGCCTTTTTTTCCCGAAGAATTTGTGGATTTAGGACATCGGATTAATTTCGTTTCACATTCCAAATGCATCTTCGAAGGATTCGGTTTGATGGTTTGATGTAGATTCCGTTTCTCGGATCTAATTGGTGATCGATCATATAATAGTTTTCATATCATATAGACATTTCTTATATGTGTATGAAGAAGGAGAAAGCGTGTGTCAGAAACATCTGAGGATTATGTATGCATATCGATTTATGTATGCCTCTAAGAAGATGGACGCGCCCCCCCCCCCCTCAACATCTCTCCGTGGGCGCGTGACTTTTCTGGATAAAAGATGAGAGAAGGTTCAGCTCCAAGGAAAATAAATTCTCCACTTATGATGATGGATACATGGAGTGCTTTAAAAACGTGAGTATCGATTTTATGTTGATCATACCTTAATCGTGTACAGTAGTAAGTACCACACACTGACTCCGATCATGTAAACATATTTAGTACGGATCGAATTGGGTCGGAAATTATTCTCTCCAATTATGGTCATGATATATTTCCGTGCTCGTCTTCAGCATGGAGCATGGCGCTTTATGAGGGTATATTGATAAGTTGCAATCTATGTCCTTTCCCGAATAATAAGCACTCGGTAATCCGAGCTAATATGGACCGGAATCACGTCGTAAAACCAAACATTCGGACAACACGGTTCTAAAATTAATTAATTGCTTTTTACACTTTGTGCTGAATATTACTCTGTAAAGGAGTCTGCGGCCTTTATCTTACAGACAAAGGGAACTCTAGGCCTTCGTCTCATTGCAGTGTTCCCACTAACCTGGAAAGTCAGCGAAAAATTTCTCTGAAGGGGGAAAGAAACATGAACTCCGAAAACAAAAATTCAAAATGTCAAGATTTCTAATTATATTTCTTTTTTTTTTCCAGAGTTTGGTCAGGGAAACGATGAAGCAGGTTTTGCTGGGAAACCTGCATTGTCACAAGTAGCCTTTTATCAGGGTCTTATTCTTCATGACATATATGATTATTCACGCGGGTCCAAACAAAACAACCTTCATTTCAAGATTCATCGAAAGACTGGTTATTTGTGGAGATGAAGATTACAAGGAAGAAAATTCATCACTGCCCCCACGGGGACTTGAACCCCGGTCTCTCGCTTGCCGGACGAGTGCTCTACCATGTAAGCTATGAAAGCAGATAGAATATTTCAACCTTGGAGCGTATATATATGTTGAAAGGTTGAAATATTCTATCTGCTTCCATAGCTTACATGGTAGAGCACTCGTCCGGCAAGCGAGAGACCGGGGTTCGAGTCCCCGTGGGGCCAGTGATGAATTTTCTTCCTTGTAATCTTCATCTCCACAAATAACCAGTCTTGCGATGAATCTTGTATTGACAAGTGGAGAGGACGTTTCTATATGCAACCTTCATTTATTCTAAAAGTCAACTTTCTTATAAGTACTACCATATATAAACGTTAAAAATTCCCTCTTAGCCCCCTTGAAGTCAACTCGATCGTGGAGTAAAGTTTGAAGCCCCCATCCTCCGTAAATAGAGTAGAAAATTCCGTGATTTTTCGGGAAATTTTTCGAAAGAATTACCGCTAATTACGACCTTATCATCATTCATCAGAGCAGCACACCTCGTCGTAGCGAGATGTCCCAATATGAGTCAACCGCGAGATTGATAGTTGCTGGAAACTCTGTCTCACAGCGTGGTATATTTCGTGGAAAATATGTTTCCTCCGACCAAAAAGGAAGAGAAGTAATCGTTTCTCTAGGGAATTAATTTTAAAGGGGGTTATATATACCACACACAGAGAGAGAGAGATACCGAGAGAGTTACGGTTGTGCACAGACAGATTAACATCTCTGGTCTATGGCTCTGTGTCCGGGTGTAAAGCGCGAGGAACTCCCCATTTGTACTGTACTCCCTCGCCCATAAATCGTCCAGCGCCACCCATTCTGTTCTCAGGTTTCCTCTCCTTGTGTGTGTGTGTGTGTCGTCAAGACCCGTTGTGAATGGTCCTTATAATCTACACCCCTTTTCCTAAACGATACGGGAACTGGCTATGAATCAAAAGTGAAGGAAGGACCACGAATCATTCGCAGTTCTCCTGGCGATTATACGCCACTGGCTTCCAGCGGAGAAAAATTGTGTTTCCTTGGCAAATAAATCGAGGGAGAAGAGCACAAAAAAAAAATTCGCCAAGAACATGTGAAAGAATTTCTATTTTATCAAATTTCCTCGAAGTTATTGGGTTTCATTCAATTTTATGCGGTTTATTTTCTATTGCAATGCAATAATACTTGAAATACATCAAAATTTATTTTCCCGTGGGTAATATTAAGCGGTGACTCAAAAGGTTATTTGGAAAATTCAAACATAATTCGAATTTGAGTCATATTAGAATATAATTTTTTTTATCTTTTAACACATCTGCAGTGGAGAGGAAAAAGCAGAAAGGTGACGATGATTACGATTTTTTTTAAACGATTCAATACATCTACCTTTTCCCTTCTGTTTTGCAATTAAATAAATTTCCAGATGCTCCCATCCTTTGGGATCGCTTCGATATCTCTCTCCGAGATGGCAGGCGGGTTGTGTCCGGTCCTTCAATGATCGATGTAGGTCTGCCTGCTCCCTGCGGAGAGATTTTTTGAAATGGGAGACAGGAGCTCGCATTCACAGACAAAGCATTACATACTTTCATATCTACTCCGAAAGCATGAAACGAGACAGGCCGTGGACCATCAATCCAAATAGAAGAAACGCAAAAGAAAAGGGAATCATTGAAAGAAATTAAAAATTCTCTAGAAGAAAATAAAGCTCTAATGACAAAAATCAAGATTTCCAATCATCGATATCTCACAAGACTTTCATTTAACTTTTAAAGGTTAAATTTCTTTCGCTGTAATAGAAAGAGGGACAAATTATCCCAATTCATAACTTTGTTCATTCGAATGAAAATTTCGTTGCTATATTTCGCCTTTTTATGAGGTTCAACCATCGCAGAGAATTTTTTTTTTTTCTTTTCTCGCTGAGTGATATTTTTCTACATTTTCCTTAAATTTTAAAATGAACCGTAAAGTTTTGATTGATCTCGGAAGTTTCTGGTGAAACAGCCTGCGTAACAGTGCGTCTGGCCATAGAAAACGGTGACACAGGATCGTGAAACTTGAAGAGACGATGTCCAGGGGATATTTCACCTTCAATGATTCCGGGTGAATTTAAAATAATACTGAAAGCATGAGCGTACCGCAGGAAAAGCCTCCAAACTATGAATTCAGAAATAAGGCTTTTACTGAAATGTGACTTCTTTGCAAGAAGCCTTTTATTGCAGTGAATTGGATTTCAAGTGTTTACAGTATTAATCGTCGCGGTTGTTTCCGATTACATTACTACATGTGAAATATACAATCGGCCTATATATAGTCGGATATCAACGACTTCAATACACAGTATCCGATTATGCGGAGAACAATTCAATGACCATTTTACATCGTTAGTATAGTTTGTATATTCAAGACTGATGAAGTATCGACATTAATAAAGCTTCTCGAATAAATCAGACATCAAAAACGAAGTGGAAATTACATTCAATTACAAGATTATTACTTTTCATTAGGAAAGTTAGCTCCCTCTATTGTATTCGCAAAAAAAAAAATTCCAACCTAATTTTTTGTAAGTACTCAGAACATTTACATAAACCACAGAGATATAAAATTGATATTCCATCAAATTCATCAAAGTTCATTAAAATAAATTTTATATCATTCTTATAAATACACATTCTATTCGCTTCCATAATAATTGGAAAAATGATAAATTTCAAAATACACGTTGGGTAAAATCATTAAACTAAAAAAAGCATACATTATACATTTATATTCGCCTGTGAGATAATTTACAACCAAAATATCATAACGGACCCAATTTTTCGATTAAGAAACTTTGAATTCTTTTGGAAAATTAATTGAAGTAAAATTCGAAAGTTTTGTATTGTAATGAGAATTTGTTTCCCCTCCTTATAACTTTCTTTTCCTTTTCTCTGTATTTATTAATAACCACGGTTGCGATCAAACATTTCTAAATTACTCTCTCATTCACGGATAGATACTCATACATAATCAAAGCTTCAAAAATGGAAGTTTCACTTGTTATTAAGTAAAGCCCCCTTCGCTCCTGGAATTGATTGCCTTTGACTGAGTTTAAAAAAAAGAATTCCTCACATCCTTAATGACACTAGGCATAGTAAAAGCTTAGAAAAGAATTACGCGAGAGTTCGCCATTCTCCCGGACGGCACCGAATTCTTCTGATGTCTAAGAATTCTTTTACCCCTCGTCACCATATACTTATTATTTTTTTTTCTTCTAGGAACTACCCACACTCTTCTATTCTGTAAAGGCGTTATCCAGGACATTTTCCTGCCCGCTCGCGAGACACTAGCGCCACCTACTCTCAGTCCCTTCTATTCTTGGTCTTGCCTCTTTTTTTTTTTTTTTTTTTTTTTTTTGTTAAGGGGCTTTACGAAAGTAATTTTCCTTTCGGTTTTTGATCTACTTTTCTTGATTCATTTTTGTGAAGGAATATCCTGTCTGTTTTACTCATCCTTATAATTAGAAGATCTTTCTACACGATGTCATTTGGACCGGGGGCGAATTTATGGTTTTGCAGCGTGTGGGATACACGGATTTTGCAGCACTTCTCCCATTACAGTCTGATTTTCTTGACCAATCATTTCCTGAATTTGCCTCAGTGTGATATAACGCAACTCATTCCGACCCCTGTAGCAACTTCTGTGTCTCCAAGTCACTCCTTCCTCGCACGCTTACGTACTCTTTTGGTCATCTCATGATCACAAACACTCTAGCTCATTCTCTTGGTCATTCACGTGACTGCACGCACTCCAGATCACCCCGTGTAATCATTCACATGATTACATACGCTTTCGGTCATTCACATGGTCTCACACGATGCTCTAAGTAGCTCTTTTTGTCATTCGTATGCTTATGTATGGGGCACTCTCTAGGGCACTCTTTTGTTCACTTTCTGAACTTGTCCTTCGATCTCTAGGTCACTCTCTTCGACATTTACAAGCTTGCAAACACTGTAGGTCACAATTTTGTTCACTCACAAAATTCTCCTGATGTCTAAGAATTATTTTATCCTCGTCACCCATACTTATATTTTTTTTTCTAGGAGCTACACCCACTCTCCTTCTATTCTCAAAAGGCGTTATCCGGGACATTTTCGTACCCACTTGCGAGACACTGGTGCCACCTACTCTCAGTAATTCTCTTGTATTCTTAGTCTTACCTTTTTTGTTTTTAATAAGGAGCTTTACGAAAGTAATTTTCTTTTTGGTTTTTGATCAATTTTTCGGGATTCATTTTGGTGAAGAAATATCCTCTTTTATTCACCCTAATAATTAGAAGATCTTTTCCGCAAGATGTCATTTCTACCCTCCGTAGTTGGCTCTAAAATTACGGTGACCAATCACTGTCAAGAACATTCCTTTTGCTCTACAAAAGGATGATGAATTGAAAAGATCTTATTATCGTGAAATGGTAGTGTGAGGGGAAAACGTTTTTTTGCTTCTTACCAAAATGATCTTGAAAGAGGAAATTTTTGATCTTTTACCGTCATTTTTTTTGTCGGTGTCATTCCCGATAAGTTTTGTCTCGAGTAATAATACCTTGTTGTGCTTCGGTTAAATACCGGGAGAATTGCGGCGCGTTTAATTCCTCGTGTTGATTAGTTATTACGGTGTCTCTCGTTGGGGTTTTTTTTCGGGAATTAATTATTATCCCGTCAAATGAAATCTTGTTAATTTCTTACGAAGAGGAGAAATCGTGATTATATGGGGATGTCGAGAGAGTTATTATTTTTCTTTAAAGTTATCAAACTACATATTTATATGAATCATTTATTTTCGTTTTTCAATCCCAGTAATACGAGATAAGTTTATCTCTTTTTTGTTTGTTTTGTGGATAAACTCATTCTTCTTAATTATCTTTCAGTTGCTGCTGCTGCTGCTATCTCTCGAGGTTATTTTCTCCGTCATCTTGCTCTTGACTTTCCTCCGTTTTCTGTAGTTCTTCTTTTTAATGTTCTTGTATATTTCCCTTGAAGTTAGTTCACTTATTCCCCCCCCCCACTCTGAAATACTTTTCCTTTTTCATGATTGTTTCATTTTCTAGGAATTTCTTCATCTTTCTAATATTTGTTTGTTTGTTTTTTGTTTTTTTTTCATACGAATTTCCCCAATCGTGTTATCATCTCTGTAGCATTTTCTTTTATGTACACTTCACTTTTCTAACATCTTTGAAACTGGTTTCTCCATCTCTTAATTTCTTCTTTTCATATTTATGTCGGATTTTAGGTCATAGAAATCCTAGTCCTATTCAAATATCAATTACAGCGAGTGAATAATTTTATCGAGTCTGCATGCGTACCACCTATGCCATCGTCACGGACCACCTTTGAGCCGCTGACCATAGATTGAGGAACGCTGTTTCAGAGTATTCGTGGACCAACTGTCCCATGGTAATAATAAATTGAATGCACTGGCTGCGGTCGGATAAAGTTTCTTCAGGTTCTTTCTTGAAGAAGATCTACAAACTCCTCCTCTTCCCTTTTTTTCTTTTCCCGTTCCCTTATCTTTCACTAAGCACAACAAATGCCTACATAAGTCTTTGGATCTTTCTCTATAGAACAGGAGGTATTGACACCTCGAACAGAAGACTCGATGGCAGCTTTTCTGCCCATTCTTCGACCGTCTTCCAGATAAATGACTCTCCTTATTGACTGCACAATCGATATCCTTAACACGCCGTAGGATAACCCGGAGCGCGAAATTGCTACCCCCCATTATAACACTTCGGATAGGGAAAAAAAGGAAAAGATTGCCGGATCGTAAGTCATATCGACCAACGAAAATATATTTTTAGGACTCAATTTTGGGAATTTCACGGAATTGCGTATCCACGTAAAGAATAATATATTTTCTGATTTTATGAATTACGGGTATTTTAAACAAAGCAAATACATTTTATAATACATTCTTTTCTTTTTAAAAAAAGTAGTGTACGTACAATAGTTAAAAGTAGTAAATGATAATAGTAGTATGTACAATAATTGATGGGACAATCAATAGTCCCATTTATATTAACTAATCGAAAACTCAATCTATTTCTAGTATATTACCATTTGAAATGAACCAAATAAAGAAACTATTATAAATCTTGGAATAATAATGATATGTAAATTCTCAGTAATAATTTGAAAAATATAGTTTAAAGCTTCTCGAAGGGAAAATACAGTCGACGGGGTAAAAAAGAACTAGAAAAAAGTATGAAATAATCGAGAAATTGTGAAATAAATGAACATAAAAATTTGTAAAATAAAACTATAAAATTTTTAAAATAATCCAGAAATAATCTAGAAATTATAAAACAATCTACAAATAATAACAATCAGAAATAATAATAAAGACATAGAAATAAGAATCATCTAGAAATTAGGGAATAATCTAGTAATTGTGAATATAATTATTTTATTTTGCATATAATTACAATCAATTGAATAACTTAAAATCTTGTAAATAAAATTACGAAAGATCTTTAAAAAAATTCGAACAAATCCTAGAGTTATTTCGAAGCAGATCTGAAATAATTAGGAATCATGAAATAAAATTTTCGAGGAATATAAAAATTATCTTGAAAATCGCGAAGGAACATTTTGAGGAACCTGTAAAATAATCCAAACGTAATGATATGAAGTATTAAAATGAAAATAAGTATTAAAAAAATACCGAAATAAAATTCTAAAAAATGCCGTAAGATAAAATTCCTAAGAACATAAAACAGTCACGTAATAACGAAATAAAATTCCAAAAACAGCAAGAAAAATAGCCTAGAATTTGCGAAATATTCAATTTAAAAACATCTGAAATAATCTGAGAAAATCAAATTTATATTCGCTACAAAGGAAAGAAAATATCTATTGACAAATCGAATATTTAACACGTAACAACTTGAAATAAAACTTGAAGAATCGCAAAATAAAATTCTAAACAAATAGTAAGCAAAAATCTACGATAAATTTGAGCCAAATTATAATAAAATAAATGTAAAAAATACTCTTTTTTTGATAAAAATAAAAAATTTCATACCAATAATATCATTAAAATAATAACAAAGACTTTAATATTCATGCAAATTATTGATATCGTACGTGTCAACTGAAATCTTTCTCTACACCCATCGAGTCATATTCACAGATGTCTCGTAAAGGTATTATTCAAAATGAACCGATAAGAGATGATAATTTTATCCGAACATTTATGTTTTATATATAATCTCGTTACACATTTCCCATCTCGACGAGAATATACAATCACTCCTGAATATTTTCCTTGAGGGAACGCCTCAATCAATCCCATCATCCCTCTAGATAAATCCACATTTGTGAAATACAAATTTTCCGAAATCATTCTCTCCTTGATCTTGGTTCAATTCGTATAATGTAAATCCTTGAGAAATATCAAATATTCTAAATGCAATAAAATTTATGAATTTGTACCATTAAAAAAACAAGTACTAAAATAAAATTCTGAAGAATGAGACTTTTCGAATAGACGTCATAATCATCATCAGACTGAATGACAAACACTAGATTATCCCCATAGAGATCAATGTTAAAATTCCCGATTTTAGCCTAGAAATGTGGAAATTCAGTGGAGTTTTCCGCCACACCAATAATTTTAAAAATTGAATTGAATCTTTGGTTTTCGAAATATTGAGCTCGCTTAGAGATACGAAACCCGGAAAATTGAATATAAAATAATGAGCCGGACCCACTTTTGAGGTGGATATCCATGTAATAACGGGCGCGGTAGCCCAGGTCGATAAGATGCTCGCCTAAAGTACCAAAGGACGTTTAGAGGTGTCGCGAGTTGAATACCCGGTTCGTCCTTGTCAGAAAAAGGTTCCTGACACAGGGGTACAACGCAAACGGCGACAAGACCTCAGGAAAAAATTGCTACTGCAAGGAGTCCCCTATCGAGGGGATTAACGCACCAACCCCCCGACGAGTTTAAAAATCAAGTCTGCCGTTTGGAATCGGCAATGGATTGACCGTGGTGCGACAAAATTGATCAAATGATCCATGTAATAACATTGATTTCATCTTTTTATTTATATCTTCTCAAGCGCGAAAATGAGAATTAATGCCTCCGTATTGTTTTATATTATCCAATTGCATCTCAATTCAAATAGTTTAGGATGTTTTGAAATTAATTATGGGCTCATATATAAATTACATTGAAGAAATTCCGCTGCTTTAATCCAGCATTTTTTGAAGCAAAAACATTCAGATCGATAACTTGAAGTTTAAAAAAGAAATTCGAAATATATCTAGCTCCCATTAAAAAGAAAAAAAAACCGACTCATTTCTATATGTGTTTCTTCAATCTAGATTTCATTCTTTCATGAGTCGCCATATTGGTTACTTTGTATGTCCCTCAACAAAGAAGGAAATATCACGTGAACAAAAAGGTTCTGGTAAACGTGAAATAAAATTCTAAAAATACTTTCTAACTGCAAAATGCCGTGTCCTGATAACTTTGTAAATCGCTTAAAAATTCATGAAAATTGAAAAGATTGGTTATTTTTGAAATTAATGCAAACTTTTTGTATTGGACAGAAAAAATAGTTCCGATTTTCGTCAATAAAGAGCGCTACACACACATGAATTAAGAGCCTGTCTTCAATCACTTTCGAATTCGAAACGTACATAGAGCTTCAGCCGGCGATTCGCGTCCGAGCTAAAACAAATTCACCAACACTGATTTAACCACCAATATCAACATCGCAATGTTTTCGTTATGCAAGCGCCAGTTACAGGAAAATTCAGGTATGACATGTTAAGCTTACACGCTGCATTTTATATGATTTTTTTTTTTTTTTTTTTTTTTTTTTTGAGCAATGCCCTTTATCGACAAAAGTTTGGGGAATAAATACATTTGCACAAACTGCGTTCAAATTTTTTTGAATCCTTAATATTTTATGGATTTTCAAACTGTTGGTGGAATTTATGGGGGAAGAAATTTATTAAAGTTCAAAGTAGCGCAAAATAATCGAATAAAATCAAATTTATTTGCTACAGAAATGAAATAGACATTGTTGAATCCAACAGTAAACGTGTAACATCTTGAAATTCAACTTCAAACACCGGAAAATAAAATTCAAAAAAAAAATAGTTACTAAAATCAACGATATCAGAGCAAAATACCCCAAATTCTCTCAAAATCAGAAATGTGTGGGAAAAGTAATTTCTTCATAAATAAAAGTCATCAACAATTAATTTAAAATATTCAACATTCATGAGAGAAAATTATTGATATCATACGTGTAGATTGAAATCTTTCTCTGCTCCCTTTAAAAGTCATGTTCAGAGATGTCTCGAAAGGATATGTATTCAAAATGAACCGATAAGAAGACAAAGAATAATCCCATTACGCATTTTCCATGTCGACGCAAAATACAATTACTGTTGAATACTTTCCTTGAGGAGACGTCTCAATCCCATCATGCCTCCAGATAAAGCCACATTTGCGATATACAAATGTCTCGAAATCATTCCCTCCTTGATCTTGGTTCATAGCCCTTGGGAAATCTCACTGACAATCTGGTTACTCTCCGCCATCAAATGACTTTCCTCCCTTTCTCCTGACGAAGTTTCCAGAAAGGTCATGGTTGGGAAATACAAACTGTGGAAAGTGTGTGTGTGGGTGAACATCAAGCCATGGCTTGCATAGCAAGTACATTATCGCCGATTCAGGACGCATCCGATAGCCTAAAACGCGATTAGCATAACTATGATCCTCTCTCTCTCTCTCTCTCTTCGAAATCCTTCGAACAATTTCCAAGGGACGATACTGAAAGAGGGGACGGACGAGTTTGTGATGCCGGCCGGACAGACAGACAGACATCCGAAAAGGTCTGATGATGGTGATGGTAGTGATAATGCCGGACGCGCTAATGTGTGGTCGATTATACGTACACACACACGTATATATATATATATCTGCTTACTCCCTGGGAAGTGTAATTTAGCTGCATGCATATGTATGCCGGAGTGTTCATGGACGTGCATATTTTGGTGGTGGTGCATTTGTGTGTACATATATACTGTGTTTGTTGTGGGATGTGCGTATGCACGTCGTATATATCCGGTGGATATCACGGTCGCTGATGGTGTTGGTGATGTTTGCGCTGACACTTTATGCAAATCACGGCGGTGCATGAAGAGAGAGAGTCGGATATTGGAATCGCAATTCGATTTGTTCTCTGATGGAAAATATTGAGGCTAAACCTGATGGGCTGATGCTGCTTTTGGTGGTATGAAATGTGAAAACAACTCGATATTAACCGGATTTAGAGTTATCTGTGGTATTTTTTATAGATTGATTTCAGAGGAAAGAGGGTGCACCAAAATAAAGTTCAAAAAGGCTCTGCGACGTGACTACTGCATAACACATCCACGACATGATCTGACGTTAGAAGATCCACAGAGGAATATTTAATATTTACGAGCAGAAACGGATTGATGGTTATGCCGCCAGTGGGGCCTACACGAATTATAAACCCTACTTTCATTCTAGTACAGTTCTCTTAGCCACAGATTCCTCATATGCGCTGCCGTAGACCCGAGCCCATTGTAAATACGCTTCTGTCTGTATGTCACTATTTTGGTCACTCACATGCTTCCAAACTTTCTGTCAGGATCCTTGCGATCAGGAAGACTTACGTATATCCTATGCTTTGGATCGAAAGGAAGAAGAACGTCTTAAGCGAGTTCCACCACGCATTTCACTGTCAATTCCCTAAAGAACGTTCACAAGACAGGAAAAAAAACCGCAGTATATATAAAAGAAAAAAAAATAATTAAACCAGAGAAAAACAGGACTTGGTGTCAAACAACCACTGGTCCAAGGACAAAATAGAGGGAAAAACCAAAAAAACAACGAAGGATAAAAGATGAAGAGACGGGAAAAAAAAAGGGACATCGCTCAGGGAAATTAATCACAAGGGGCAAAAAAAAGAGGGGGGGCTTTTTCTTCTCCCCCCTAGGCGGGGGGTCTCTCCAGACACACACCGGAAGCCAAACTGATAGACGACAACGAAGCAGCACTTGAAATCGAATGGTATCCCCGGAATGAAAGGGGGGGGGACTCCCCACATCCCGTTTCTCATTCCCATCTGTATCCTGGGAAAAGAAAGGAAACGAAGTGGCGTGGGTGACACATTCTCTCCCAAAAAAAGGAAGAAGAGTGAGAGCCACCACGAGCTCGTCTTTGAAGCCGAAAATAATAAGAAAAAATTCTTGGGATAGGGAAAATGGATAGCAAGATAGGGGAAAAAAAACGGGGTAAAGTGAACTGAGGTTTGCTGGTTGATTGCTTTCCAGAAGCTATCCTTGTAAAAGTAACCGTAAAAAATTTCATTTTTTTTTTTACTAGGAGTTAGAAAAGTTGTATACGGGCCCTTGGGCGATCATTTCACATTGTTTTCCCGTTGAAGAATTTGAATATTTATACAAAAATTGCCACGTTTTCAAGACAAATAAATTCAATTGGTCGAATGGTCGACGCGTTTCGGCTCTTCAATGGAGAGCCGTCATCAGGACCTCGTGGTCAGAATTCACACGAATCAGTCGTGGAGGGGTGATGTTTATGTCTGGTCGTCCGAAGAGTTCGCCTTTGTATTTGCTGCGTCCGAGTGGTCTTTGGATGCGAATTGGGGAGCCATCTGTGGCAAAGTGATGAAAGTTTTGTGACGACTGAGGTTAATAAAGCCTGTCCAAGCTGACGAAATAGGTGGCGTGTTTCTTCCATCAATAACGAGGAAATTCTGGCATGTTCTGATGAAGTAGCCCTCGAGAAAATTCAATTCAGAATTGTGTGCTGCTTTTTTAAAAACAAACGCTTTATCAAAATCAAAATAATGTGAACGTTGCCAACAGTGTTGGGCAATAGCCGAACTATCCGTCCGTCCCTTCTCGACATGCTTTCGGTGTTCGAGAACTCGAATATTCAGATTTCTCCTAGTTTGGCCAATATATCCATTTTCGCAATTCTTGCATGGGATGAAGTAGATACCAGATTCTTTGGAGGGTGAGATAGGATCTTTCAGATGGCAAAATGTGAGTATATTTGTTGGCTGGAATATTGTATGGAAGTCAAATTTCTTTAAGATAGAAGAGATCATGAAACTTGAAGAACCGAATGGAAGAACAACGGTATTAGAAAACTGTTTTGAGTCAGCTGGGAGTAGGTTCGTGATGCATGTCTGGGTCATTTTTTTGAGGATCTTGTCGATGATAAAAGGTGAAAACCCACGATTAGAAGCGATGTCACGAAGGATATTGAGTTCATTCTGGAGGGAGGCTGAATCACTGCAAAGTTTTAGTGCTCGATGAACAAAAGAAGAAAATGCCGAAAGTTTCTGATTGGGAGGATGAAAGGATTTTGCATGAGGTGGCATGGAGATAGCGAATGGCTTACGGTACACAGATGTATGAAATTCAGTGTCTGTGTCTTGTGCATCCAAAGACCACTCGGACGCAGCAAATACAAAGGCGAACTCTTCGGACGACCAGACATAAACATCACCCCTCCACGACTGATTCGTGTGAATTCTGACCACGAGGTCCTGATGACGGCTCTCCATTGAAGAGCCGAAACGCGTCGACCATTCGACCAATTGAATTTATTTGTCTTGAAAACGTGGCAATTTTTGTATAAATTAAAACCAGGCGAAGTTTCTAATTTTTGTGATAATTTGAATATTCAACGTGAATTTTTCAAGAGTTGTAAAAATAATAGTCAAACCTCTTTTCAAAGTAACAAAACGCGGAATTTGTCTTTGTCATAACAAACCCTCTTGTCCGAAATTTCAAAATGATTGAAACAAGAACAAGGGTTTATTGCAAAAATAAGTCAGAGACTGAATAGATACTGTTTCGAGAAGTTTCCGTGAAAAACTAAATTGTTAATTTTTTTCCTTCAGCGGTCGAAATGATCGGTACCATCGTTCTAGTCTTAAATTTAAGAGCAAATTCCATGCACCCATACTTTTGCGATGCATCGTAAAAGACTGCTAAAATCAATGATCACTTACATTTAAAAAAAAAAGGAAACGATGCAAGGTTAATCCACTATTATGCCTGAAATTTCAAACATGAAAACAAATTTCTTCATTAAACACAATAATTGAGAAATTTTTTGATAACCTCCCGACAACGTATCAGCGATTCCATCGCAAGCAAAACAAAATCCATGAAAAAAAAAAACTCATGTAACATAGTGTAACAAAGTAAGGGGAAAAAAACGACATTAAAGAGATTAAGCTATTCCAAGAAAAAAACTTTTTTCATATACATTTAAGAAAGACATCAGAAGATATCTTTCTTAAATATCCTCTTCTTTTTATTCTTGTTCGAATTCGAGCTAATCTTTAAAGCCAACGCGAAGTAAGGGGGGGGGGGGAAATCTTGACGAACAATGAAAGGAAGTAAGAAAAAGAGTTGGAATGAGGACGGCAAAAAAGGAAGTTTCCGAAAGAAGAAGAAAAAACGTGGGATTTTGTGGAGACGAAGAGTTGCATCCGAAGATCATTGGCCCAAGCCTCAAAGAAATAGACGTCGTCTTTTATATATTTTATTTTATTTTTTTAGGATGTCTTTTGGATCGCATCCAACAAACCATCATTAATTCCAAGGGTAACTTCTTCGTGGACAGGAAAAGTGATACGATGGGTATTACAGAAAAAGCTGTAAAGAATGGTCTGATTTTTCTTCTGAGAAATGGTACGGCACGCGCTCGCACACACCCCGTTCACTTGTGGTTGTACCATATATATCTTCAACCCCTTCCTAATGTACCAAAGACTTTAGCGTCCATTCAATGGTATGACCAGTGATTAAGGCAAAGATAAGGAACCAAAATCTTCAAGACATTCGGATATATAGAGCGTTTCTTCCTCGTTCTTTTTTTTATTGGACGAAATGGTCGATTACCTTCGGTAAAGTATCCTCGATACCACATACAGTATATATTGCGTTATTATACCAAGGTAATGTACGCAGTTTTTTTCCTTTGGTTTCCTTTTGTGTCTAATCTTCGCTTGACTTGTGTGATGAGATGCGGATACGTTAGCCGAATTGATTCGACTAAGGAAAACGTGTAGAAATGGCACTGTCTATATTGTCTGTGA
Organism: Pholcus phalangioides; assembly: GCF_987345545.1. NCBI lineage: Eukaryota > Metazoa > Arthropoda > Arachnida > Araneae > Pholcidae > Pholcus > Pholcus phalangioides. Next base: position 9,185,684 of record NW_028301609.1, read on the forward strand.
GTTATCGTGTCTGATAAAAGGACGAGTCTAGACCTGATCTTGAGGTGCAATAAAAGACGGTGTGAATCGCGCAAACGTAATCGACAAATAGACAGTCTTGCTGTGACGTTGTTCGGGCAGTCATTCGGTGTGGCCCCGGCTAATCAACAAGTCAAAGTGATTTGTCTGATTAAGGTATATAAGGTTGAGGTATGGAGACTACATATAAAACGTTCTTTTGAAGGAAAATATAAACGTTTTTTTAATTACATTTTTTTATGAAAGCCCTATTCCTTGCGATTCCAAAATACGCCTTGTTTTGTTTACGTGACGCTTGCAACCGAAGTTACGCTTACTTTAGTGTTGCGTTTTGACGTGAATGAAAACTTTAAACGCGTTCTAAGAAAAATGCTATTTTTTGCATTTTACTTGAGTTTGGAAAATCTAAAATCTATTCGTTGTATCATTACAAAATTTTGATATGATATTTTGCCATATATTGCTAATATTTTGAATCAAAATCTATCACATTATATATTTGTCTATTTACATCGTTTTATACAAATACAACACCGCAACGGGCAAAATGCCCAACGAGGTGGCTGCGATATTTTAAATAAAATTCCAAAAAATTCCCAGGTATGTCAACAGGTTTGGGTGTAACTTTTGATCAATGCTCATAATTCGTTGCACAGTCAGCTCACATTGAGCATCCTTCGATCCCTTGATGAAAATACAAATACACAAGATAGTGACCCAAGTCATCTCAATCATCTGTCCAGGGTGCTCAAGCCACAAAACAATTTTCAGCGTTAGCAAACTCATACTGTTTCAACCCAATTTTATAAATATTCATTAATCCTTTCATTTCTGACGGTACTTTAAGGCAACTTATTCCAAGTTGTTTGTAATTTTATTTGGTATTTATTTGCATCCGAAAAAAAATTATGATGAATAGATTAATTAATAAAAGTTAATTGCAGTTACCGTAAAATGTTTAATGCATTACACTCTTGTGTACTACATCCCCACAAAGTGTCCTCTTGCAAATGTAATGAAACAAATTATGGTTTTCTTCGCGGGAAAAAAAAAAGAATCGACATGTTATTTATTTTTCTATTATGTCTAATTTCAGGTGCCGATGGATGTTCTGGTGATGAAGGACTCTGGTGTGATTTTATAATTTCTGAACCCCTGCCATATTTTCCAGCCTCGCTTTCAACAGTGTTAAAATTGGTTTCGGTTCTCAAAAATCTTCATTTCCAACCAACAATGGATCTCGTTTGGATGCGATATAAATGGAAACTACGTGCAGAAAATAGTGTTGTATGTCTGCATGGTATTGAATAAAATTGAAATGTTATAAATGCCGGGGAAGGGGGACATTACACTTCCCGTGTGCAGACGCACCATATACATGCGTATACAACATAACCTATGTTTACAACCGTCGCATAACTGACGTTAAACCTCCATTTTCACGTCATAAAAAGAAATGGCCAATCGACTGCAGTGACCCTTTCCGTGACGTCATCAAAAGATCTGAATATAAGAGAAATATAAAAACTTGCTCTCATATACAAGCGACGTAAAAAAGAAACTTTAAATGTGTTCCTGGAAGGCGACGGATTTCATGGATTCTAAGCCCGGGTGTTCTTTTCATTGATCATCCTTTCATTACCCATAAGGCGTCCGATAAATTCGTAAATAGTTTGAAAATTCATAAAAATTGAAAGAATTGGTATATTTGAATGCGGTTCGCAGAAAAGTTATTCCCACGAATGGGAAGTTTTTTTTTTTGTTTAGGGAAAAAAAAAAAAAAAGAGTTCAAATTTTCGTCAATAGAAGGCGGTACAAATCACAAAATTAAAGCTGCTTCAACTGGTGATTCGTGGCTGAGGTAAAAAAAAACAACCTCACCAATATTACTTTATCCACCAATAGCAATCTTATGTGAGAGCTAGTAACGGGGTAATTCAGAAATGTGCACCCTGCATTTTATTGGGCTCGGATTTGCATATGTTCCGTTATTTGCTTTCGTGATGCGCCCTCTATCGGCAAAAGTGTGAACACTTTTATTCTGTGCTAAAAAAATCACCTTCTGTTGGAATTATTTTTTCGCAAACCGCATTCAAATCAATCATTATAATTTATTTTTTGCGAATTTATGGGACACCCTTGTACTTAGGAAAATAAATCCCCATACATACAGACACACGCATCTCTCCTAACTAAATTCCGTGTAGCACGTTAGTCGTGCCCGGCTTATAAACAGAACTAGTTTTGGCGCAGCTTGCCCAATAGGGTCCTTGCGCCAATAAAATCAAATCAAATGTAAACAGAACCTTCCTTCGCCATGGGTCACTGCAGTCGCTTCATCGAGTTGAATTGGCAAGAAATTTTTGAACATCCGGTTTTAGGAACATTGAAATTCGTCGATTTCCAGGTACACATATTCGCGCAAACATGGCAAGAAATGGCAAATATATTAGATCATATAGTAACGATCACACGAAGTATTTTTCTCTCATCATAAATACATGTTTGATACCGGCGTCAGTTATCGATCACGCAATCGCATACATACGCTGTACACCATGTTCAAGTACCCACACATGATCACAGTTCCCCTTCCCGCTAAATTTGATGATGGGTTTTCCTGCATCATCCAATCATGTTTGAGAGTAATTGTCCAGTGATTGATGTGCATCTACGACACTCCATCGTCTAGCTTGCACTGTAAGAATTTCGTCGCAAGCATGTTTAAGCTTCGTTTAATTCAACATGAGTGATCGTTTGCAATAATAATAAGAAAGAAGACCCTTTAGTTTCCATGATACGAATGTGGATTCTTCTTAATTTACTGAGTATTCGCAAAAATAATTGAAGTAATTTCGAAAATTCTTGTTGTATTCTGTCAATCGATTTCTGTGTAAGAAAATCATTTATTGTATAATGGAAAGACTGCATAAATGAACCACGTGCAGTGAGTATTGTATGAAAACGTGTAAGAAAACGTCATTTAAAAACCGTTGTTACAGTGTTTCATTTCCCGATACCCTCGAAGAAATTTGAATAAAAATTAATTATAAAAGAAACTATGTGTTATTTTTCGTTTCTTAAAGTTTTTTGATCAGTAAGACGGGCATTTGAATCCATCGTTTTAGGCCGGGATTACACTATAAAAGTTTGATAAATAATCTTTTACAAAAATTCGCTCGAATGTAACCTATTAGTTACATTTTTCAAGTTTTATAAATAATCTTTTGTAAAACTTTTATAGTGTAATTCCGGCCTTATACAGGCTGATTCTAATTATTCGTCCACGGGACTATCTCTGCAACAGTTGACATTAGAAAAGTATAGTACTTCCAATTGCAAAAAAGTTTCTAAATGACAAGCGGTTCCTTAAAATTTCCCAGTTTTTGTATAGGCAGGGATCACACTATAAAATTTCGTAAAATTGCTTTCGTAAAACTTGAAAAATGCAGCCAATAAACGCATTGATTACATTCAAGTGAATGTAACCAATTGCCTCATTGGTTGTTTTTTTTCCAAGTTTTGTAAATATTTTTTGATACAAAAATGCATTTAAATTTTTTTTTGTCGATAGAGACCGCAACAAGAAAGCAAATCAGAGTTCTGTAAAATAAAGGGTGTACGATATACAGTTCATTTTCCTGTTGCTGTTTTCATTACTATGTTAATTGGCGCATGAAACGCAATTGATGAAGCTGTTTTTCCTCAGTCACTAACTACCTGCTGAAGCATTGCGAACGTTTCGAAAGCGGGAGATCGAAGAAAGGTTCAGGTCATCTCTCTTGATTTGCTTTTGTGTAGCGCCCTCTGTCGACATATATTTGATTTTTTTTTCTACAGAAAATACAAATGTTCCTTCGTAAAAACTTTTTTTTAATTTTATTTAAATTTAACTTTAAATTTAGTTTAATTAACATTTTTGAACTTGAGTCATCATTTAACTTTTTCAAAAAGAAAAATTATATGAAAATAATAACATACCATAAATGAATTTGAAAAAGTATATTTAAAAAAAGTTTTGTTAAGTTAAGATTATTAATTCACACATTATTTTAATTTAATGAAATTTAAAATTTAGAGCATTTTTATGCAGTTTGTAGTGTTAATAATAGTCAGTTTCAAATTTAGGTATAATCGTTAAAATTAATCATTCTACTACTGCCTAATTAGATTTCACGAATAATTAAAAACGAAGGTCCGGACGGAATACAAATTCCTTCGATTTTAATAAACTTTTAAAGTATTTACGAACTTATGGGACACCCTGTATACTTCTAACGTTAACGATATCAGTATCGAATCATCTTGAATCACAGTGTATAGTCAGCACCTATCAACTATTCAATGATCAACGAACTGTATAATATACTGAAATATACACGATAACCATTCGCATACAAAATTAAAAACGGCAGATTAGGAATCGGATATTAATTACTAACTAATTTATTTATTCCGCTCTGAATGGTTACACGTATATACTTTATATATTCAAAGAACGTACAGAGGAAATTGTAAATTCCTTAATGGAAACAACTTCGTTTGGGAATTTCCTGAAGGATCGTCCAAAGTTAAATCGCCGTGAAGAGAGAGATCCCTTTCCAAAATCAGCCGATAAGCCAGTTTCAAAAGTAACTTTAGTGTTTAATCTCCCCCCTTGCGCTTCTCTGGGTTCGAGAATTTTCCTTATCCCCCCACTAAATGTATATGCATTTTCCTCTCCGGGAAATAATTCATTTCAATATTTTTCTCGCGTGAAATTGCTTCTCCGGGTAAATCCTTGTGTGAGTTTAGGGAAATATTTTCCTAAAAGGGGGCAAAAGAGAGATTTCCTAATGCTATTAAAATTATAGGAAAGGCAAAGACACGAAAATTTCGTCAGGGTGGAGCAGAATGTTTACCAGAGGTCGTATTTGAGCCATGACTCGAGACTCTTTTCGTAAAGGGTGACCGTACGTAGTAGTATTTGCTTGGAATATCAACACAGATTAGCTGTTAGTCGTAAACGGTGCGTTGAGACATTTAGACTCGGATATATTCTTGTATTTACTGAAAGACTTTAAAGTCTGTCGTTTCCACCCCCTAAAAGTCTGTCTTCTTCTCTCTCCCGACTGGCGTTTATCTCTGGAGATTTTCAATTAGAATGATCACGTTTTATATGATTCACTTTTAGTGTGTTCGAGAAAGAGAAGTGCGATCTCTCTATACAATATATTAATTATAATCGTTAAAATAGTTCATTTTGCTATAACTTTTGCAAAGTTATTTCGAATTAGTTTACATTTCGAAAAATTATTACTAGAATCATATTTTCATTTCGAAAAATTATTACTAGAATCATATTTTCATTTCGAAAAATTATTACTAGAATCATAGTTTCAATTCAAATTTTGTAAGGAAATTGTAAATTTCAATGCATATTATACGAGAATATTATGAAGAATTCAGGAATTTTCCCGAATCCCAAAATTTCAATAAATTTGCCTCCAAAATTAAGTACGTATTTTAATATTTATTTTCAATTTCATAACTCGCCGTTTCTCTCATTATCAAATTCCGTATTTGCCATTACAAAAATTTCCGTAATTGGAAATTTTTTCCTCTCTCTCTCTCTACCCTGTTTTCTTCTTATTTCAGCAAGTTTTCTCCGGAATTTTTATCCCAGAGAGAGAGAGAGAGGGAACGCCAGTTTTCAGCTGGTATTTGCAGCCTTCGGATACTTATGAGTTCGATGACACACGGGGAAAATCTTTTCTCCCGTCGAACCATTTCCCCCTCCAAAGTTAAAACTTTATTCAGGATTCCACGAAATTCGATTCAGTTCCTGAATATTCCGATGAAAAGAAGTAGAAAAAATGTAATTTTCGTCGGAGACATTTTAGAAACTTCTAGAGAAGAATAAGAAATGCTGTCGAAATGTGTTTTGGGTGCTGGAACATATCCAGTGTAAGGAGTCAATTGACTACGAAACTGGGACGCGAATACTATTTTTTAAAATATTTTATTTAAAAAATATATATGTATTAAATACATATGTATTATACATATTATCAATACATATGTATTCTCTTCACACATGATACAGCAGGAGGTGCACAACCGACCGAAGGACTACGTCGGTGAGTGACCTAGAGAGTTCGCAAGCACGTCAGAGTCAGAAATACAGCATATCTGGACGACTGGTAAGGTCGCGCATGTGCACCCGCTGTTATACAGTATTAAATCTTCCGCACAAATGTATGAAACTTATCGTGACCGAGACTCGGTGATGCGGTTTTTATGGTCTTGGATAAGAAATCTTTCAAAAAAAAAAAATCCGTAGAAAGATCTTCCCGTGCAATCGGGAATCAATATCATGTCGGTTCGGACGGAACGACGTTTGCGCCGCCTGGTGTTTCGGAATGCATAAAAAGTTAGACAAGGGTATTGAAGAGAGAATATCCTGTGCCCGTGAAAATGTATGGCTTTGTTACGTGATTTGAAATTTCAATACGCCTTTGCCCGAGGTTTTTTTCCTCCCGAATTTGAGTTTTTTTTTTAGTTGTCCAATTTCTATTCCAGACTTGATGTTTCAGGGAAAATCCAGTAGACGGAGAAATTGATAGAGTCAAGTTTGTGAGTTGGATCTATTGTCTGGTTACCCAATGTGCCAGATGGTCCTTTCTTTTCTCCCCATTGATATATTCGCTAACTATTACTTCTTGAATAAGAATGAGTTCGCGTCGTCTTCCTGTGGATCCCGCACATAGGAAATAAATAAAATTTATGTGTTTAGACTAGCCTTTTTCCCGAATATTTCCCTGGATATGAATCGAATTGTCTGCTGCAACTATCTAGCACAGCGGTGTCGACCTTTCTGATATCGAGGACGAGTAAAATGAATGAAACAATTGATGGATAATTTTCATCTTATACTGTATACGGCTCTTGATACAGTCGGCCGCGCTTTCTAGCGCATAATATCCGGTTAAACGGAGTATTCGATTATGCAGGGAACAATTCAATTGCTATCCAACATCGTTAGTATAGTTTGTATATTAAAGACTGATGAAGGAACAGAATTAATGCGGGCGTGGTAGAGCCAAGGTTGATAAAATACCAAATGATGTTTAGAGGTATCGGGGAGATCGATACCCGGTTCGTTCTTGTTAGCCCCGTTCGGATGTTGACTCCTCGACAAATTCTGATGATTTCTTCATCCCCCCCCCCCCCGAGAAAATTCTGCGTACGTCTATGGGCGTACGGGAACTATTTGTCGATTCAACGCGCGACAATCTGCCCAACACAACAAAAGGCTGGGCGCTGCCGCTACTCGTGACATCATGATCTCGAATCGTGTCTTTTGTTATCGTACTTTGGCCAGGGATCACCGGCCACTTTACAAACTGCGTCGTGCCAAAGCCCGAAATTTGCACATTGACCGGGCCAATATTCAACGAAATTGACCAATTCGACTTCGAGCTTCGGCAGTAAAATGTATAATTTTAAAAGAAAGGAGAAGATAGAACATGCTTTGCGAGAGTTTCCGTAGTCGTTACAGCGAATGTTTCCTGATTTTCATGATCATAAATAACTCGCTGTAAGTGGATATTTTTCTTTTTCTTTTTTTTTTTTGTATCTTTACCATTAGCTCTTTGACAATCAACTTCCGAATTACACATGCCATTCCCGTTATAACGGACTTTTGCTGCGTATAAACAAAGTCCGAAGTTTTTCTTTACAGAAAGAAGAATTCACAAGAGGAAATACAATATCCACATCCAGAACGAAAATAAGAGAAATCTTATTGTTTTTCTTTTTTCTGGGGGAAAAAAGAAGAAAATCGCGAAATAGTTAAACTAGTTTCGGTCAAAACTGGAAACAGTGCCAGGAAAAAAAAAATACATTCCGAAGAAAAAAGAAATCACTTTTTTTTTTGTGTGAAATTTCTGTTTCGTATTCCGTGTCAATATTTGAGAACTGGGTTCGAATTTTCAAGGGACCTCGCGGCTCTCTTCTTCTTTCTCAACCTCTTTTCTTAGAACTCACAGCGTTAGATTCTCAAGTCGAAAATCTCGATTCCTACTTCCCAATAAGAAATAAAACAGAAATAAACTTTTCTTTTTAATATATTGGAGTGGGCGATGGCAAACGGTGTATTTTTTTTCGAGACCGCGATCCTTATCCGAAGTCACAAGACTCAATGACCAAAGTACAGCAATGTTTGTGCTTCCACTTCTAGTCACGATGACACTTTCATATACATTTTATTTTTAGTCTCATTCAGTTTCTCGCTTTTTTATCTTTCTTTTCATACGAGAAGAAGAAGAAAACACTGTGTAAATACTCTTTGGGAAAAATAAGAAAGATTTATTCCTAGATTTTATTCAAGTAAACGATAATGTGTGTTTTTTACTAATAAGAGATCAAAGACATTTTCTTTAGAAATGTCTTTTCCATGAATCGAGTTTACATTTTACTGTTCTTGTATTTATCCATAATGAAAAAAATGCGAGAGAGAGAATTTAAGAATTTCGAATATAGGTATACATTCAGTATATTTTCAGTATATATTCAGTTATAAACTTTCAGCATATATTCAGTACATTTTCAGTTATATATTTTCAGCATATATTCAGTTATTTATATTCAGTAAATATTCAGCATATATTCAGTATATTTTCACCACATTTTCAGTTATATATTTTCAGTGTAAATTCAGTATATATTCAGTATAAAATATTTTTGCGATTTTCTCCGACTGAACGTGGGGTCTTTGCGATAACATGTTCTATGTCAATTTTTGTTCCTCGTGACGCCTAATCAGCCCCGTCATTTAGGGATATCGAGGAGGGCCGTTGCCCCCTCCCAGCTTTTGAAAATACACTAAAAATGGTATATATATGTACATACATTGAGTACATGTTCTTTGCCCCCCCCCCTCCCCTGGAAGGCTGTAGAAACTACGGATATAACATAGGGTCATATTGTGTTAGATTGCGGGGGGAGAAAAAAATTTATGAAGAAGGGGGCGATGGGACAAAAAAGGTTGGGAAACTATGAACTAGAGCAGTGACACCCAACCGGTGTGCCCCGGCACCCTAGGGAACCGCGAGATATTATGGAGATAAATCAAAAAATATCACGGTCCACTTAAGGTCTTAAAATAAATTAAGTCGAATTAATTACTGTCATGCGTTGCAGACTTATCGGATAAGTCGCCATCTGGTGGCAGTGTCAGCAATGTGAACTTTGGTTGTCCATGTACGTCCCCGTTCAGTGCAGACGAGCTCTAAGAAGAGAGGATTCATTGGCTTTGTAGTTTAGTGGTCTAGGTTGCTCACCCGAAGAATGAGAGGACGTGGGTTCGATTCCCCGCAAGGCCAGTTGAGTTTTCTTTCTCGGATTTATCTTTATATCAGCCAGCTGCTGAAACTTCGGTAGTAATAGCGGAGAGTGACATCACAGTTTCGGATAAGCTGAAAGGCCTCATTTGTCAACACTTGCAAATAGCTATGTACTTTACATATTTTTCCTCTGAGAATCTCGACCGGGTTGTCTCACCATATGATTTCGCAGACAGTGCGGAGGAAATAGATTTCACTCCTTGCGCCAACGTGATGAATTTATTTATCTTTGCGCTGATTCCAACACTCAAAAGCATTCAGTTCACCAAGAGTTAGGCGTCGGTGGCTGTTTTTCGGCTTGGACTGAGAGAGGAGTATCGTAATCTAACGGAGAAAGCAATTAACACATTTTTGCTCTTTCGATATCATATCTATGCGAGCAAGCCTTCTCTGCTATGGCGACAATAAAATACAAAGCAAGAAATAGACTGCAAGACCTTGAGGACAAATTACGTGTTTCGTTGCCAACTGTAAGGCCTGATATCAAGTACCTGTGCTCTAAGCATAAATCTTCATTCACATTAATGATTAATCGATCAAAACTCTATTGATGTATTTTTACTGTGATTTTTGCTGTGGTAAACTGTATTCAGCATTCAATGAAGGGTGCCCCAGGTTTTTAATATTATACCCAAGGGTGCCGCGAACTTCAAAATGGTTGAGGAAACGCTGAATAAGAGCACAGTTTTCGTAGGATGTTTAAAGAACGGAGGTTCCCCCTCTAAATTATGAAAATTGATTAACTATTGATGCAATAATCTAAACACAAATCTATTTTTTCGTTAAAAAACTCTCTTCAAATCGGAAAATTTGTTTGTATTGAGAGGGAGCGAGATAATCTTCTCGTATTCACGTCATGCATTTTTCATGAAGATGTTTGTCAACTGGAAATTATAGACCAGCGGTTCTCAACCTTTTTTTGACTCGCGGAGCCCTTACAAGTAAAAAAATTCTATGGAGGAGCCCCGTAGGTCAATTTTTCAATTATTCATCAAGTTAGTGATTTATTTTTACTATTTAAAAATATTTATAATTGTTTTTTTTTTTTTATTTTACTGTTTCTTTTAATTTTCCTACGAGCTTCCGCGGAGCCCCTGGAGAGCACACCGGTTGAGAACCACTGTTATAGACACTGATGAGACTTAATAACTCTAATATCAAATTTAAAATTTAATTTACTTTCAATCTCACCGTAGTTGTTTTTTTTTCACTTTCATTAGTCGTTTAACACTTTTTTCTCCATAGATTTTATTAAAAAAAATTAAATATTTTTACATTTACGCACATGAGAGAGAGAAAGTACTGCCATCTAGTGATAAAATGTATGGGGTCATAATCAGTTTTTTTTTTGTTTTTCCCTTTTGAGATTAAATTGTATCTTATAGATGGCAGCACCAACTTAATCTCAAATGTCGTGACATAGGGTAACGGGTAACCAACCGTTATTTTTTCGTTGGGGAAGAAGCGTTTGCACTCCACAAACATCCACCAAGACCGTGTGGTGGATCAAACCTTTCGTAAGGGGAGAAAAAGTGTTCAACTACCGTGTGAGTAGGGCAAGAAGATATGTTGAGTGCGCGTTTGGCATTCTAAGTAACAAATGTAGAATATTGCACCCCGAGCAATGAACGTTGAATTCGCAGTTGACATTGTCAAGGCTTGCATTGTTTTGCATAATTTTGTACGAGAGAGGGATGGCATACAGTTTGAGGACACAACGATAACATTCAGGGACGCAACTAGATGTTTGGTCACCTAGGGCAAGCGCGCATTGTGTCACCCCCTTGTAATGTTGAAGGAGAGGTTTGAGAATGAAATTTGAGTCCCCCTCTGGTTCAGCGCCCGGGGCACGAGACCCGCCTGCTCCCCACTAGTTGCGGCCCTGATAACAGGGTTGGAAGATTCGCAACCAGAACATTCATCACGCGGAGGTTTGTCAGCAAACAGCATGAGGCAAATATTATGTGACTACTTTGTTACAGTGGGAGCAGTTCCATGTCAAAAATCTGAATATTTCGACCAGATGTTAAATATCCCATAATTACCAATACAGTCGAATCCCATTATAAGGAACGCCAAGAGACCGGAGGAATCACTTCGTTAAAACGAACTTCCGTTATAAAGGAATTCCAAATAAGGAAACTTATTTGGGGAATTAGAAAAGCGTTCGTTAAAACGAGATTTTCGCTATAACGGTATTCGTTAAAACGGAATTCCACTGTATTAGACAAACAGGCGAGGTATAGGTAAATCTTATGTGACTTACGAATACCAATTTCATGGATGTCATTATTTTCATTTCAGTTTGAAGACTTCGAAGAATATTCCGATGAATTAATTGTTTTTCGTAAAAGAATATTCAGTATAATGAATAAAAAATTGGAAAAAAATTACTCACCAAATTCCTTGTTAAGCTGATAGTCGTGGCGTGTGAATGCATATACTGAGTCACGTACTCGACCACCAACATGGCGGCGACACGGCTTCGTCCATTTTCAGTCGTTGGGACGACAGCTTCAGCGCCATCGGACGACAAAAAGTCGTCTGCCGTGCTTTGTGAGAAAGGACCCTGACTTGACTGCTGCTCTCCCACCACGACAAAATGGCTGCCGGCACTTTTCTCGGACGACCAAAATCGTGGCGTGTGAAAGGGGCCTTAGGGATACGTAAATAACCGCAATAAATGCATAATTTACGAAATAAAATCGAAATTTGACGAATAAATGCTGAAATTTGATTTTTTTTTACTACTTTTTCGCGAAATCTAGGTAATTTACATTTTTTGAAGTGGAAAACTAATTTTTCTCAGTACTTGTGAGCGTGCTTGAAAGGGAAACCACAAGCACTTTACCCTTTGACGTTGTGTAATATATAGGGTGACCATACGTCCCGTATTTCCCGGGACAGTCCCGGTATTTTCTCTTTTTTTGGCCGTCCCGACTTTTTGGCAAAAGTGTCCCGGTTTTTCCCGTATTTCACGGGGGGCAAAATGATGATGATGACAATTCATACATGCATATATACATTAGATCAGTCGACTCCACCTTTGACGCTAGGGGGAGGGGGCGTCAAAGGAGCCCCGTTCTCCACCCCGTATCTCCGCCCATGAGGAAGGTGTTGAAATTAGATTACGTAGAATGACATATATGCATTATTGAGATTGTCGTGGAAAAAATAAGCTTATGCCTCACATAATTGAAATATAATACAGTATAGCATGAATATAGTTTTTGATTGGTATCTGAAAATTTTGGAAATTTATTTAGAAAACGAGATAAAATATATACACAACATGCAGACGTTAACAGTATTGTATATACAATTTTAAAAAATTCAAAAAAAAATAATTCCACTGATGTTGTGTTTTGATATGAGTGTTTTTGCGGGGGTTTTTTTCCGCACACGCATTCACCAATAGCCGTCGAAATTTCCAGAATTTTTTCCTATTTCCGTGTTTTTTCTAGCAGCTTTGTTTTTGTGATTTGGGAAAAATTATTGTATCGCCGGTTTTTTATTCATCGGGATAGTGACGCCATCTATTGGGGAAATTGTGATAGGTTACGTCACTGAGGCTGCGTGAACAGATGTCCACCTTTCAATTTTTTGAAAAGATTTTGGCAATTTTTTACAAAAGATGGCGCCACTGCATCAACAAAAACCCGCCGTCACAATGGTTTTTCTAACAAAACACAACCTTGCTTTGAATGAATTGTTCGCAAAGTATGCTCAGATTTATTATTTCGCCTTAGGCAAGGCGAGACGTTGTTTTCTTTCCTACCCGCCGAAGGTTTTTTCTATATTTCGGGAGCTTTGCTTTTTTTTTTTGCCAAAGGCGATTTCTCCACCAAAATCAGATTGTGTTGTTCGTGCATCCGATTTTTTCAACTTCTAAATAGCAGAGGCAACTCCCCACCCCCCTCCCACTTCAGTATACGGCATCAACTGTTGGGATCCAGCATACAAATAGGGCAAATTTTCTAAAATGTAGGAAAACGTAGTAGGCCGCTGTGGTGGTCGAGTGGTTATAGTGACGGACTCGCGATGCGAGGATCCGGGTTCGAACCCCACAAAGGGGGTGAAGTTGGTTTTCTGTGGTTCCCAACTTCAGATCTCCCCGTTAAAAAGTCTCGCCACAGAGAGCAACAGTCCTACAACGATAAATCATTCAATCATAACACTTCACTCATAGTTAGAAAAACTGGTGGCAGATGGCAGCACTACACATAACAAGCATTATAGAGAAACAAAAAACTTCACGTCAGGTTTCACTACACGCACATTCCCGCATGTACCGATTCGTTGGGGGTTCCGCGGAGGGGGAGGGGTGCATGTGTGGTGTAGCAGTAGTAGGTAGGGCCTCCAAAAAATGGCTCCGGGATCCATGATGTTCTTAAGTCAGCCACCTCGTTGGGCAATTTGCCTGTTTTGCTGCTGTATTTGTATTTGAAAATGCTTGCAACGTCAAAAAAGTAGGATGTCGTGAACCCCCCCCCCCCCAGAACAAGTTTCAGAAAAGAAACATCGCATTTTCAGATAATTCATTTGAATTTCCGATCAAACTTTCCCCCCCCAATTTGCACAAACTTATTCATGAGAGAATGAACCACCCGAAATTTTGATGTAAAATAAAAAACAAATCACCAAAATAATTCTCAGAAAAAAAAACTCAGAGTTTCAGAATTTTGTGATACTTTTCTTTTCTTTGAATAGACATCGAGCTAGGGTTACCAACCGTCCTCCTTTTCGATGTCATTTCAAGCATCCTCCTATGTTTTGGAAAATTCGCCCTTTCGTCCTCCTTTTCAGGTTTCCGAATTTTTTTCCTCCCAGGATAATTTTTATATATCTCCACTTTGAAACATATATTTCTCCATTGATACGAGTGTTTTTTGTGGTTCCCCACTCGCCGTCGAAATTCCCAGAATTTTTTGTTTCTGCCCTTTTTTAGCGGTTCTGTTTTAGAGTTGACAAAAATTATTGTTGTGGAAGGTTTTATTGATCGGTATAGTGGCACCATCTGTTGTTGAAATTGTGATGAAAGACATCATCAAGGGTGCTGACGCAGGCGTCCTCTTTTTTCGTTTTTAGAATATAGTGACCCTACATCAAGCGTTTATAACACATTTGCTGCCATCTCTTAGCATTTTATTTAACGTGTTATTCTTCCGGTTCGCCAATCGTTGAGAGATGGCAGCACCGACAGTATAACATCAATCCTGTAATGTCTGTTGGTTTCCAACATTGGGGGCTCCGCATATCTTTCACCACGGGCCCTAAAAAATCCCGGAACAGGAAAATCTTACGTTCTTTATTTTGATTTTTGACGGAATAGTGTCATCCAAATCGAAACAATGGGCGGAGATACGCCCCCTCCCCCCAACATCGAAGGTGAAGTCGACTGATCTAATGCATATAGATCAGTGATTCCCAACGTGGGCGTTAACGCTCCCTGGGGGGGCGGTAGAAGCTACGGGTTTAACATAGGATCCTATGGGTTAGATTGCGTTGGGGGCGATGGGAGAAAAAAATATCTGAAGAAGGGGGCGATGGGACAAAAAGGTTGGGAAACTATGATATAGATGAATTGGCATCATCATCATCATCATCGTGCGCCGCCCCCCCCCCCAGACTTCCACGCCTTTCTCCACCTATGTACTGATCTAATGTATTTGCGTATATTTGAATTGACATCATCATCATCATCCCCCTTCCCAGCAATCGTCATCTTTCCCCCCCCCCCAGACTTTCAAGTGTAGCTCTGACTCCTCATATTACTGATTTTCAAGAATATTTGGATACATTGAAAAAGTATGAGATATGAGACTAATTTCCCAGAGCAGTGGCATCTTAACGCATGAGCCCACCGGGGCACGACCAGGGTGCCTCAAGAGCAGAGAGGTCTCGGGAAAATTCAGTCTGGTTAAAATTTTCGAGATTTAGAATGCAAATTGGTAAGCAGGCATTTTTTACAGAGTAGGGCCTCAAAAAAAATCACTTTGCTTGGGACCTTTAACGCTCCTTATTAGACGGTCCTGCCCAGAGCCGTGTCAGTCTGAGCTGACAGGGTCGGTCCCCCAAATTGACCGCCACCCGTCTCCCCAGTCTTGTCAACATGAGGCTCTCTATGATCTTTGCGGGATTCTAAAATTCATTCTTGACCTCTATTGGCGTTCAAAATATTAATATTTACATTTTTCTTAGTGACCCATAATAATTTTTCCGGATATATATATATATATATATATATATATATTTTATGATATATAATATTATATATAATATGAATTTTCTTCCTAAAATCATCAACTCCAAATAAGATCAGTCTCAGTCTCTAGATGAGGGATGAAACGCCATGGATATAACTCTCCACGTTTTTCCTAGTAATTATAAATCATAAAAAAAAATGGTTCTTATTGGAACTATTTATCAGCTAAGAGTGTGTGTGTGTGAGGATTCCTGAACGGCAGAACTTCCGTAAACTTTACAGGACACCCTCTACATTAAAGAAAGACAGTGAAACCTCACTACAATGATACTCGATATAACGACAAATCCCTCTACAACAATATATATACATTTTAAATCTTGCTTAGAATCGCATATAGTCTACTGTTAAACTCTTCTGGATACAACGATATCTACTTGCTAATATAAATCCCCGATGAGGGCATTCTCTTTTCCCAAGAGCCCACTGATAAGGAAAAAATTTGTCTACCCCGTAGAATACTAGATTATTCCATGCATCTATGCAATATATCTTTTCTCCGACATATTGCGACATACTCCGACATCATCATAGATCTGCCTGCCTCCGCTATATTGGCAGCTGCCTCGACTCTATTTGAAGATGAAGATGCCTGCCCTCGTTCTTTTCACAGCTGCAGGTATATGCCATGGCTCAAATTCGCATCTTAAGATGTCTGACTTCCTTCAGGCGTGGAGAGGAGGGGGGACGATAGGAGCGATTACGCATCCCAAGTGCCGCGCACGCTAAAATATGGGACGAGAAAGCAAACTTGCACAATTCGCTCCTCTATTCACATCGTCCTGGATCAAAGCTGCATTAAGAGTGGCTTAAGCCTTTCAAGCGGCTTTGTCCTGGATCCACGCCTTGGTGCGTGTGCTGTGCACAACCAAAATCGTATTGCTGTGAGAAGTCATTCACGGCCGGAAGAACTTTCTTATTTGTTTTGTTTCTATCGAACATTTGTTTACATTTTTAACTGTTTCAACCCGCAGAATATGAATCAACATACTTTCGGTCAACATACCAGTCATTCTGAGAAACCCCTGGTTTAAATTAATTTCAATTTATTTGCAATATAATACATGAATCTGGCGTACCAATGGACGCCATCTTTGTCGATCGTATTCGTGCGTAATACACTGTACAAAGTTTCCATGGGCTTCATAAACATGTGTAGAATTCGTACGGGAAGAAAAACTGAATGACCGAGGTCGTGTGAATCGACCATGGCGTAGCAGGAGACCATTACGCCGCCGACTATTAAATTACCTTCCTCCGTCAAGGGAGCGTAAACACCTCTCCTCCTAGAGTGACGGAGACTTCTGACTCTGTCGCAATTTCCGACTGTAGCGTCGACATCTTCGACAGCTAATAACGCGTCACCGATGCACAGGTCTTTGGCCTTGATGGACTTCATCGATTGCATGCCGTCGCCATCACAGCCGTCGGTGACGACGAATATCAAGTGATCCGACGTCATGGTGAGCGTCCTATTTGCTTCAGTCACGACGGTTAAAAAATCAGCCCATAGGTTGACGTCCCGGTGGATGAAAAGAAGGACTTCGCTGTACACGAGATTTCCGGATGAGTACATCGACAGGAGCTTGTCCCCTTTTCTCACTTCGGACATCGTCCTCTTGGAGCCATCGTGTGAAGACACCTCGGAATCGGAACTGAAGCATCCGCCAAATCCATCTCGAGGACTCGGTTCTGGAAAGATCATAAAAAGCACATGTTAGCACATGTTTCGGAAACTGCAAATGTCGGACCACTACTGCTACTCATCAACCATACATGCATCACATAAACATTCCTCTAGGAAATTTCTAACCAATTTGTTAACATGCAGGAACGCGTTGCGTGTGCGCGTGGCCCTAAAGCAGCGTTTCTCAAATTGTGTGTCGCGACTCCTAAGGTCATCGCCAACCTTTATCAGGGCAGTCGCGTTAAGATGAAATATTGATTTTTGATTTTTGTGCGTATTCATGGTTTGAAGTGGTTCTCTTTAATGGGAAAATATCTGTCAAATTATTCTGGGGATCCCTATATAAACCATTGGACCATGGGCAAGGGAGCCGTGGGTGAAAAACGTTTGAGAACCACTGCCCTAGCAAATTTATGCTGCCACAGTTATGTTTGTTTCGTGTTATACTTGTGCTGCCATCTGTTTCTTATGTTTTGAAATTGAAATGTCGAATGCGTGAATTTTTATGTTATCAAAGTACCGACCGTGTTGAATGTTTACTACAACTTAACTACACATGTGCACCTCGTACACTCCTCTGCGGAATTTCTAATGAATTGGTAAATGCCGGAATGTGTTTTTCTGTGTTTCTCTAAGAGTCTATGTGTGCCCCGAACGTACTATTTATGTTGTCAGAGTAGAGCTACTTTCGTGTTCTTACGTGAGTTTCCATCTGTCGTCCATATTTTGAAGTGAAGATGACAAATGCTTGAATTTCCATGTCAATGTTAAAGGTATGTTTGTTCTTTGCGTTTTTCTGAAAGACCAGTTCTCGCTTTCATGCACAGAAGTTGGAAGTCCGCAGGAAACCAAATTCAGCCGGCATCTACTGTGCCTTGAACGGGGTCCGAACCTGAAGCCTCACTACAGCCCCGTTCACATGTGCAAGATTCGAGGTCGCTTTGGTCATAATTACCGGCATGACAACTTTTTTCCCGTCGTGGGGAAAAAAAAGGTGGGAGAGAAGCTTATCACACACAAAAAAACCCCATCTTTCTTGGGGTGGATTGGTGGTCGACACCGACCTTCTCTCCCATAATCCTTTGCGCCGCGAAAACTACTGTAAGCTCCTTCGTCAGCCATCTTGAATCAACCACTTCCGTTCAATCCACGTAACCAGTGACGACTTCCGGAAAGAAGACGGGGGGATTACCGGCATAAACTAAACGTCATGTGAATGGTTTGTAGCGAAAATCCCCGTTACCGGGAACTTCCCGGGATGTTTTGTTGCACATGTGATCGGGGCTTATGAGAGTCCAGCGCGATGGCCGCACGACAGAACAGCGGCTTTCTTTCCTTCATACCGAGCGCAGCCCATCTACCGCTATGAACAATTTAACACCGAATGAGTTGTGCCAGAAACACATGTGTGCATGTGCACCTAACAGTCTGAATGGGCATCTATAGTGTCCTGGGCGAATGTAATATTGCTGTCATTTATTTTTCAAACTATGAGTAAATTGTAGGAATATTAATATTCTATTAATTGAACATTAATAATAACACCTCTGCATAATATCCAGAAAATATATTTCCTTGATGTATTGGGTTGAGAAAAAAGCCGTCTAATAATAACATAATGACAATATAAAAATAAATAATAACATAATGACAATATAAATAATGAAAGTAATAATAACATTCCTAACAATTGAATATTTGCACTGTTGTAGAGTCTGTTGCGGTCTGTGGCGAGAACACCACTGTATTGCCGGTGGGATTGGAACCCGAGTCCTCGCGGTGCGAGTCCGTCAATATGACCATATGACCATATGACGGCACAGCGGCCTGCACAGCAGCTAAATGTCACACTGAAACAGAAATAGATTTTCCAGACTAAAAACGAAAACTCACCGTCTCTGACGGAGCAGTGGACGTGGGCTCTGCTCTCATAAAAGACCCAGTCGAATCCAGCCTCGACGGCCAGCCGGGCAAGAAGTCCGTACTTGGCCCTGTCCCTGTCCGAAGTGGTGACGTCAACGGCCCTTCCGAGGTAATGAAGTGACTTGGGCCCGTGATAGCCGTCGCCGTCGTCCCAACTGTCGGTGACTCGCAATCTCAGTCCCGGAAACTGATTCATCACCGATATCGCCAAAGTGTCCAACTTCTCTTTGCAACGCTTCCGATAAAAACAACAATGAAAAATAAAAGAAATTAATCAATTTTATTGAAATTAGCGCAAGTACAGAAAGTCCATAAATTTGAAAACATTTAAAAAAATTCATAAAAATTGAAGGAATTGGAATAGTTCGGCGTTTCTCAAGCTATGGTCCTAGGACCATAGGCGGTCCGCTGGCAGACTTGATAACTAACTTCAAAAAATCAATTGCAAAATTGTGCATTTGGCTAATTGATATTAGTAATATACTTTTGGAGATTCAAATAAAAACTAATTTTATAGTTCGTGTCGACATGTCCCATCGAGGAAAATGTGGGAAATAGCGACCTCTTAAATACGGGATATCACTAATTGTAGCCAAAAAAAATGCAGTTTAAGACAAATCTGCTAAATATTACAAAAACTTTGCATAAATAAAACAGTTGCAAGTCGCAGCACGCAAAGATGCATTTCTTGAAGGAAAAAAAAAAAACATTCTCCGTGACCATATTTCATTAAGTAAAGTACCGGACGCTAGGATCCTAAATACGGCATGATACGGGACATCGCCGATTGTCAACAAAAACGTTGCCAAAAAAACGTGGTCGTAAATCAACAATAGTTGCTAAAATTGCTCAAAAACTACAAATGTTTAGGAAATGAAGGACTACTGGAGGAATCGCTGTTAATTTCAATGTTGCCATAACTATCATAATATGATTTATAAGCAATAAAAGTTACCATCACTCTGTCTCTCTGACGAGTTTGGTAAAAACTACACATTCAAAAAGGCTTAGTTGAGGATAAACGAGACTATTATAGTGTATAACATAGTTGGATTAGCCAAAAATCTGGCCATTTTGACAGTCCCGTAAAATACGGGCACCATCATGTAAGTTTGTGATACGTGGAATTGTTTCAGATATTTTACTGGTCCTTATATTCAGGAAGGTATTGTTCCGGATAATTTTTCACAAAACTTCGGGATTGCAAAACAAGAAGCGGTTCGACGGACAAACACAGATTTATTTACAGAACAGCAATTTACACGTATTTACAGGCTAATCAGAGAGCTAACAACTTTCTCTCAACGTGCAAACACATCTGACTGAATCTTCTTGTGCATGTCCAGCCTGTCTAGCCTGCCATCTTGTGAGCGCCACGGTATTTATAGCCCGGATAGAAACTTCGAGAAAAAGAACATTCCACAAAATTCTGTTTCACAGTTTCCTAGTCGGCGGCGCTACCGTATGGAGTGGCGGGACTTTCTAGATTTTTCTCTACACGCCCTGCCAGTTTTCCACCAAAATCGTGTCTTCGTGCGCTTAACCGAAACCGGTATCATCGATATTTCTGAACGCTATCGGACAAATTGCGCCATCTATCGTCGAAGTTCGTAACAGTATGAAAATGCGGTTAAAAAAAATAATAATAATAATTCTCACGAAAGGGGATTTTTTTTTTTTTCAGTACAGACAAAAAGTTCAAATGTTTGTCGATAGAGGGGGGCTGCATAAAAGTTTTGATTGGTTTGATTGGACCTGGCTTCAGGGGCGGTCTTAGGGCAGTGCGACTGGTGCAAAAAAAAAATAGTGCATATACGTATCGCGAGAGACTGTTCACACTTCAAAATCTTGAGTGGGGGATGGGGGGATAACATTTTCAAGGGGATATTTTGGTGACAGCCCTGCTTTGGAGTGGTTGGTCAACCAATGAAGGATGCAGGAAGGTCGTAATCACAAATCAATGTCGAGATTGCTCGACAAGATATGCTTTCAACGGCCAGAAAGCTCAATATAAATTCGATCGAAATGAAAACTTGGTGATCTTAGCAAAATTTTCGATTCTAATTTTTGTTATATTAGTGTTCTATAAGTGTTTTGTAAGACTTTTAATCATCTTAAAGAAAGTCATTTATTTGTTTTCCCCGGTCCTCTACGTTAATCTTGAATAAGAATTAAACAAAATCTATCGAATTTTGCTGCTTATAATCCGCAGATGCAAACTTCGCTAATGTGAGGAAAAAAAGGCACCATTTAGTCTGCAGGGGTATATAAGAAACATGAGAAAATTTCATTTATCAATATAAAATCTCTCTCAAGGAGGAGGAGGAGGGGGGGTTGTTTAACACGGTTTTGTACAGAAAATGTCAATTTT
Organism: Pholcus phalangioides; assembly: GCF_987345545.1. Classification (NCBI taxonomy): domain Eukaryota; kingdom Metazoa; phylum Arthropoda; class Arachnida; order Araneae; family Pholcidae; genus Pholcus; species Pholcus phalangioides. The sequence goes on from NW_028301609.1 coordinate 9,207,334, forward strand.
TGTGTGTACTGGCATCTACCCATCTATAAATATTTAAAAAATATGTTTTTGTAAATAAATTTTTATAACGTAATTATAACTAATGAAACCTCTCTCAGAGAAAAAGTTGTAAATAAGATGTGCAGTGGTTTATCCACACTAAAGCCGCATCAAAGTTAAAACTCTTCACGCAGCTTTGATCCACACTAAGAAATTCATTTCCGACGTTGTTTTTATTTCAACGTAATTTTTTTAAATGTATAATCCACGGGCTATAAGCAGCAGAATAGGGTAGGTTAATTGCGACTTCCACGGAAATATAGAAATAAAGTAGTATTATCTAAAACAAAGACGGGGGCAGCGGCAAATCCATTTCGAATAAGAGAAATTTCGGATATGTATTTATGTATATTTGAAATGAGGTTTTTTTGAAGCTGATGAAATATAAGAAATGTTACGGTAAATGCGTTGAATATCGGTAAAGTATATCAGTAATGCATAATCACCAATCGTCTCGGTAAGTTTGATAAATTTCGCAAGATTTATCACTTTTACCGGCGATTATGCATAATCCTTTTAGACTCTGTATGCACAAACGTGCGGGTTGGTAATTTTCACTTTAGATATTTTTTTTAACCTCAGGGATGTTCAGCCCAAACTTCAAGAATTGTGCGTTAAATTGAAGTACGTCAGCAATGGAGATGCTGAAGTAGATCGACTATATATGGGGAAATCGGTACATTCCTTTGCCGGAGAGTACGATATTTATGCAGGGTGTGCATTGCAAACGGGGGCTGGGTATGGAATTTTGATCCTACATGTATACTTCCAATTAAAAACACTTCCCAAATAGCGTGTAGTACTCACATAACAAAACCGCGTTGAATGCGGGTAAAACGGTTTTCCCGCATTTAGAGCTGTTTTTCCCCAAAAATTACCTCCGGTTTTTTTGTTTTTTTTTTCGAATTACAATATATCAGTGAATATTGCACTTGGAAACGCGGATTTTTTGTTGTTGTTGTTGTTTTGTTGGCATCAGGAGAGACAAGGCAACAACTTTCCAATTGTGTTTTAGGGCACACGTGGACTGTATTAAAAAGGGAATTTTCTTATTTTGATAACTTAACAACCCCTTGAAACATGAAAGACATATCTAAGTACTACACGTTATTTGGGGTCTTTGCTATGCACCTTGTATACAGGGTGATTCAGAAAAGATGGTAAAAACTTTAAGAGGTGATAGTACACACCAATACATACAACTGTCATCAAAGAATGCATGGTGTAACATGAAACGCAAACGTGCTAGCGCGTTTCGAAACGGCCGCTCCGCAAGCGTTAAAGAGGCATTCCTGTTGAAATTTATCTGGAGAAAAAGAACACCATGCATGCAATCTGGGAAAGAAGAAAATACCGCATGCAAATCTGCGTCACAGTGAACAAAAGGCGTGGACGCTAGCCCCGTGAAGTTATTCCAGCTTGCAAAACCGTTCTAACAGTTGTAACGTACGGGATAGTGGCGTACTTTGGTAATACTGAGTCCACGCCTTTTATTCACTGCGACGCAGATTTGCATACGGATTCTTCTTCTTCTTCCCCATGTCACATTTGCATGCATGGTGTTCTTTTCTCCCGATAAATTTCAACAGGAATGCCTTTTTAACGTTTGCGGAGCGGCTGTTTGGAAACGCGCTAGCACGTTTGCGCATCATTCTTTGATGACAATTGTTTGTATTGGTGTGTACTATCACCTCTTAAAGTTTTTCCATCGTTTCTGAATCACCCTGTATGCAGTATATATGTTTGAATATCTATACCAAGGTATAAAACCTCAATCTAACTGTTCGCCGCATATTCTGATATTATGAGCCGGAATCGTTAATATCCGTCCTCTCTCTCTCTATTTAGCAGTTTTTCATAATACGTGTAAAAATAAAGAGGTAGTAGAAAATAAAGCAATTCAATACCATCTACTGGCCGTGAAAATAGTGCCTGGACCATCAGCACATAATATCGGACGCGCTCATGTTACTCGAGGAAGAGGCCATTGTTAATTTGTTGACGTCATTTCCTCTGTCTACTAGAGAGTGTTGAGGGCTGCACAATATAGTGTTACGCCGAGCAGTGACAGGTTCTCTGAGACAGAAGACCCAATTTAAGCCCGAGCATCTGCTGTAATACAAGAAGCCTTCCGTCTTCCCTTTGCTTGCGTCTTTTAACTCAATAATTATGTAACCTCCTCAGTCCTTCTCCTCATGCATTGCATGGTATGTGTCTTGAAGTAAAGTAAGGCAGACACGGCAATCATTTGCACACAATGGGAATTAAAAATCCTCTTAAATTGAATCATACCATATTTTTCGATTATCTGATATATTTGTGGAAACGATGGATTTATGAATTTTTTTTTTTCATCTGCTATTATAAAGAGAGATTTTTTTATAGAGTAATAAATTTTTAAAACGTTCAGTACAATACGTAACAAGCATTTGCATTATGTATACATTTATGTATGAAGTAAACTGTATTTGTGTATAAAGTGTTACTGACCGAAGGAACAAAATATGAATAATAGCGGTTTTTGGTGTGGTGTTTCTTATGGTACGGATGGGAGGGTAGGAAGTGAGTATTCATAGTACTCTCCGGCTTTTCTGTTATACGTACTGCCGTTCCGCCATATCAGGCCGGAAAGTCCGAAATTTTACTATATATGCTATCCTATGCCATTACAAAGTTTTACGCATCTTCAATACGTAATTTTTTTCTAAATTTTCAGAAAAATGCATTATTAACAGCTTGATAGCATGATAAAATAGCAGGGCATCAATGTGATTCGATAAAAATTTTGTTCAAAATAATGGAAAAAAACTGTTGTAAAATGATAAAAACAAATTGAAATCGACTCAATCTCATTTAAGGGGTGCTTGTTTGTCCATTGTTCAGAGCAGGTCAAAAAATAGAATAAAATGCTCGGTTTCATTCTCAGAAAAAAGGTGTCCTCGCGTTCTCCGTAAAGTGACCCTTCCACTTTTCCTGAGCTTAGTTCATCCTGGATTGGAATATGCCGTCACGTTTTGGGAGACCATACTTACAGAGAGGCATTGATATGGTCGAGGAGTTGCAGAGAAGAGCCATTCGTGCTCTTGATGGCACACGGGGCGTAAGCTATGATCAGAGACTTGATTTTTTGAAATATTTACATTGAAAATCGTAGATGTCGGAGGAATATGATTGGAATGTTTAAAATTTTCAACAGGATAGAAAAATGAATGAGTCATTTATGCATCGTCAATCAACTGCTTTGACAAGGGGACACCAGTTTCGATTGGTAAGGGACAATTCTAGGTTGTGGTTTCGCAGGGAATTTTTCTTTAATGGGGTTGTTTATAAATGGAATAGCTTACCCACGGGGAAAGTAAATTCTAACACAATTGACACGTTTAGAAAGAAATACGATAAGCATGTTGGGGTAAATCGAGAAGCTATCCATACTTAGAATAAGACAACCATAAGTATTCTTTATGGGCATTGTATAATACATATTTCATCATGTATATTACTTGTAATTCATTTGTAATTGGGTTGCTGTATTTTTGAGAAATACAATGGCATCCATATTTGTTATGAGCATCTTTTTCTCAACCACCTCGTTGAGCATTTTACCTGTTGTGGCCTTGTATTTGTATTTATACAATAAATAATGGTAAAATGAATGGAAATTTAAAAAAAATTCATAACTTATTGATATTATTGCTGTTGTGCCAATAAACTTTTTAATTGGATTTGGGGAATTTTTTTTCTTTTTTTCATATGTCTACTTGCAGAAAATTCTGGGTGGTCTCGGAGACTGGACTTGTTTTGACAAAAAAAACTGTTAATTATAGAGGCAAAATGTTTAAAGCATTTGAAACAGAATGTTTCAAAGTTTTATTTTACTTCCATTCTTTGTAACACTCATGTTATGAACAATGTGGCAACAAATACTAATATAGTTTTTTGACATCCTCCGCGTTACTAAAAGTATGCATGCAGCAGAAATTTTGTAGTAGATAGAAAAAACTCTTAAACCTTCAAATGCTTTAAACCAGTTGTCTCTATTTTTACGGGGTTTTTTCAACATCATATCCGAGCTTCTGGACTACCCTGTATTTTATTGAAAGTAGAAGAGAGGACAAAAGAATTCAAGAGGTCAAAACCCCTTAGTAATGAGAGACATTTTTTGGGTTCTCACCTTGGTCATAAGACGATCCACACCAGTACCTTCCTCGTCTTTGAAAACGATGTCGGTGTTATAGTTGGGGACAAGCTGCAGAAACGACGAGTCATTGCGACGAATCCTACCTGCACTCGGACCACTAGCACCAAGACTCAGCTCCGGTACGTTCGGTACGTGCTGCTTGTACACCAACGGAGTCAACTTCCTATCCCTCCGGCGACGCACACCTGCCCTGCCCGGGGAACAGCAACCGCAGATCGAAGCCAACAACAACCACGAGGCAATCACCAAACCGAACAATGCCGAACGGAAACATCTTTCATGGCATCGTCTATCCCGGAACATCAAGATAATCCTGGAATGGTCTCATTACACCTGTTTTTTTTTTTTGTTTTTTTTTCCTGTTCAAGGGATTATCATCCTGTACAACTTTGCGTGATTTAGATAAATGTCATTATTACCAAAAACGCGCGGTAGCAGCTGTGTTGATGCCTCTTATACCCTGAATCTGTACCCCGCGAGTCTCTCGGATTATGTGTATGTTACTCAGGTTTCACGAAATGTATCAGGTATCGCTCTCGCCATTGTTTCGAATGTTCTCGATCTTATTGGCCGAGACAATCGCTCGGACACACCTTCAACTTGCTCTTGAAGGCTATTATATGCTTATTATTCACGCCACAGGGTGCACAACCTTCGGCCCACGGGCCAAATGCGGCCAGCAAAGAAGCTCCATCCGGCCCCCGTGAAAAGTGTTCTGATGGAACACATACTACACGATAAATATTTGCATGACCATATTTCCTTCGTAAAAATACGAGAAATCCGGATTTATACGGGATTTCGCTAGTTATCACCAAAAAATTGTCGAACGCAAGTTGTTTATTATACCCAAAGATATGTGAAAGGCAACTAAAGTTGCAAATTACAGCCGAAAAATGTCGAAGGCAATTAAAGTTCTATATCACAGCCAAGAAAAATTGTCATAGGCAAATAAATCACAGCAAAAGAAAGTTGTCAAAGGCGAGTAAAGTAGCCTACACAGCAAAAAAAAAAATTATCAAAGGAGAGTAAGGTTTACAATTATAGCCAAGAAAAATGGTCTAAGACACGTAAAGTAACCGATTACAGACAAAAAATTGCCTAAAGACAAGTAAAGGTAGCTTAGTAAAGCCAAAAAAAAAAAAAATTGCCAAATGCAAGCAATATTTCCAGTTGCAGCCAAAAAAAAATTTTTTTTTTGGATCCTGTGTATATAATATGGCAAGTGTAAGATAACAGATGAGATGGCATGAGGGGAGGGCCCTCAATTGCTTTCAAAACATACCTCCATCCTAATATGTGTACATTCATCCGTCTTAACGAAACCCCGAAACTTTTCTCCAACTATCAACCCTATCTCGTCTGTAATCACCACAAAATTTTTTAATCGCGACGGAACCCAATTGTCCGGGGAAAATATGTTGTAAAAATTTTGTATGTTTTTTTTTTCTTTTTTGACACAACTAAAGTGTTCCAGACTCTACCCATATAGTACATACACAATCTGCATCGCGATAATCGCATTTATGACTCAAAAATAAAACCAATTCAGAAGTAAAGAGTGACAAACGTAGCATTTTTACGAAAATAAGAGGATAGCCGAACAATATTGTGAAGGAACTGCTAGAATGCTCGTGTCCCGTAAAACGGGGTGCATAGTCTACTCGTCAAAATACGCCGAGTGGAACGCACACCAAAATAATCTTGATTGTGGCACGGTTCGGAAAAAGGTTGGCCACCCCTTTTCCAGAGCATGAGAATGAGAATCATGCAATCATCTATATCTAATCCGTAGTTTACATTAAAATTTTCTGGATAGAATTCTGGAATGAGCGAAACAAAGTATATATATTTGTTTATTCATTCGTTCTTTTTTCTTTTGCTTTTAATAAAATACACATGACATGAAAAGTTTCAAAATGAAGCGAATATTGCATATGTCTATGTTATTGAAAAATAAAGGATATTATATAGTTAAATTGGTCTCGAGAGATTTTCTTTTGGTATTCAATGGATATTCTTTTTTCTTTTTGGTTAAAATCAACAGAAAAATTAAATTCCTAAAAATTAATTCTCTTGGGGAAATTTTTATGTCAAAGGGTAATTTTTTCACACATTGTCAAGTTTTAATTAAAAACTCTGGCCCAAATTGATACTTGAAAATAATGTTGAATTATAAGTATAAACTCGTCTATTCGAGTGCTCGATTCTTTGCTAATTCAATAGCATTAATTAAATAGTATAATAGCAGCGTGGGTCAAATATATAACATATTGACGTTACAGTGTGTGGTGCTGCTGGAAAACAATCTTACAGGGAAGGCTGGATTCGAGGACGGATCTCGATGACGTCACGAATCTCGGGTTTTCTGCTCTACAAGGTGCTGCCTGAGGGCAACTTTATTCAATTTAATCGGATACTAAATATGCATGTTTAACAGATCGCCACGATTGTTTTCAGGAGTACAAATCAAAACAACGTGGGCCTCAGAACCTGTCTTCTCCTACCCTGCCTTGTGTGAGTTTTGACATCAATTCAAAGACCTCTTGGGACAATAATCGGTCCGCTATGCACATACAACGCGGTCCAGTGCCTGAGCGAGGTATATTAAGTGCAGCCTGTGCGGATACAAATTTCTCATTTTTCTCTGCTTCCCAAACACAAGCTGTGTTCGTCTGAAACAAAATCACTCTAGTCTAACACCATCCGGTCAAAACAAAGTTTATTCATGCCATCACTAATCTCTCAGATCACTTGGTTGCGTAAAATTCGGGCTGGAAGGGGGGGTTGATTGATCATTAATACTCAGTGTTGGAAAATTTTAAAAAAGCAATTCTTTTGGAGTTCTCAATACCCAACGAACATATCCAAGTTTTACAGATTGTGGTCTCTGAAATTCACTAATAAACTTGAAACTATATTAAAATGGGCATTTCTGGCACGAAAATTAAAAAAAAATCATTTTTACCAAAAAAAAAGAAATTGAAAATAGGAAAAAAGGCATTTATGGCATTTGTATGAACTTCCGGGCTCTAGGGATGACTAATACAGAACCAGGGAAGAAGCAGACTATAAATAGTGTGGATTTCCACTGTTTTTGCTGCCATCTACTGTCCACCGCCGTGACGTCGTCTACATCTAATGCATATGCAAGGATACCACGTGACTCGGTGCAAACAAACACGATCCACCATAGAGATCAATGTCAAAATTGCCGATTTTATCATTGAAATGCGGGAATTTAGTAGGTTTTTCCGTCGCATCAATAATTTTAAAAATTGAATTGAATTTTCGATTTTCGAAATATTGAGTTCGCTTTGAGATACGAAGCCCAGAAAATTAAATATAAAATAATGAGCCAAACTAGGCTGACCTTATTTCCTCGAGAGAAATATGGGACATCGGGATTCCAAATACGGGAAAATACGGGACATTGCCAATTATCGCCAAAAACGACGCCAAAAATAAACAAAGTTGCCAAATATCGTTGTAATTACGGAAAAATCGCAATGGCGGGAAATGATGCATTACTGCAAATTGCAGTGAATTAAAATGTGTTCCACGAAAAAAAAAACGTTTACCAAGGCAAATGTGGGAGATTAATGTTCCCATATATAGTTGTAATTATCTTAAAATAATTTATAAGTTGAAAAATAATTTCAATAAAGAATAAAAATTCAAGTAGGCTTCGTGTGAAACACGGGAAAAACCGGGACACTTTTGCCAAAAAGTCGGGACGGCCAAAAAAACAGAAAAAACCGGGACTGTCCCGGGAAATACGGGACGTATGGTCATCCTAAGCCAAACCCACTTTTGAGGTGGATATCCATGTAATAACATTAATTTTTCAGCTTTTTATTTATATCTTCTCACGCACGAAAATGAAAATTAATGTCTCCGTACTGTCTTATATCCAATTGCATCAATCCATATAGTTTAGGATGTTTTGAAATTAATTATGGAATTATTTCTTCATTAATTATCATTTCTTTCATTACTTCTGGAGTAATTGCTTTAATCAATTCTGGATTTGTTTCTTTCATTAATGCTGAAATTATTTCTTTCATTAATGCTGAAATTATTTCTTTTACTGATGCTGGAATTATTTCTTTCATTGATTCTGAAATTATATCAATTTTGGAATTATCACTTTTTCATTAATGCTGGAATTTTTCTTTCATTAGTTTTGAACTATCTTTTACTTTAATTCTGGAATTACCGCTGTCATTAGTTTTGGAATTATCACTTCATTAATGCTGAAATTACTTCTTTCATCGATTTTAGAATTATCTTTCATCGATTTTAGAATTATCTTTCATTAATTATGAAATTATCTTTCATTAATTCTGGAATTATCACTTTCATTTATTTTGGAACTGAAATTGTCTCTTTCATTAATTTTGGAATTATCTTTCATTAATGCTAAAATTATCTTTGGTTAAAATTTCGAAATTTATTTAGTTATTAATCTGCCTGTTTTTACTTCAAAAAATGCTTGATTAAAGCTGCAAAATTTCTTCAATTAATTTATATGGGCCCATAATTAATTTCAAAACATCCTAAACTATATGGATTGGAGATGCAATTGGATAATATAAGACAATACGGAGACATTAATTTTCATTTTCGTGCTTGTGAAATTAATGTTATTGCATGGATATCCACCTAAAAAGTGGGTCTGGCTCATTATTTTATATTTAATTTTCTGGGCTTCGTATCTCAAAGCGAACTCAATATTTCGAAAATCAAAAATTTGATTCAATTTTTAAAATTATTGATGAGACGGAAAACCCTACTAAATTTCCGCATTTCTATGATAAAATCTGCAATTTGAACATTGATCTCTATGGGGGATCGCATTTGTTTGCACGAGAGTCACATGATCTTCCGACGAAAGATGTTGGGGGACACCATTCTCAGCACTGCCAAGACGGAGACCGCTGACGTCATGCTCCCTTCAGTAATACAAGCTCACCAACTGAACTGAATGGCAAGTTCAGTTCTTTCTCAAGAGCATAAGGAGCCATCAAAAATAAAAATCAAAAAAGTACCTAGAATGAAGCAGACAGCAAAAAACTGCTTTTCCACATGGCTGTAGTAAATTTAGGGCTTGTCTTCTACAAAACACCCACCAGACTCAATTTGAAAATCAGTTTTTCATCATCCGTTTCTGTTCAATATATTTGTATTCATTCCCCCATGGTGAAAAATTGGATCAAAATATTGATTAAAATCATTTTCAACGTCGTCACTTATCTAAAATATTATGTACAGAAACATAATTTAACCCTTTACACAAAGACGATACTTTAAAACACCGCTTACGATTATTTGTTTTGAACTAATTAATTGTTTCAAAAACATTGTTTTGTTGTCTTTAATTAGAACTGAAATGCTATTATCAAAGTCACAAAACCTAGCATAAGGAGGTCTATGCACAGCTCTTGCACCCCTGTAATACCTAATAGCATTCAATTTTCTTCTGTATTTTTAGGGCATGCAGAGACACAAACAATATTTACAATGCTCAAGTAAAGAGCTACAAATGAAAGTGCTTCATTTGTTAAAAACGTTTACACTGACATTGACCATTAAAATTTAAACAAATCCTTTTTAAAAGGGATGGACAACATAGTAAAACCATCTTGTCCACCTTGATTTATTTATATCGGACCTTGTAATTTACACATTTTATACAAATACAACACAACAACAGGCAAAATGCCCAGCAAGGTGGCTGAGTTTTAGAAGTGGTATCGAAAGAGTGTCATTCTTAATAAATATCTTCATAATTTGTTGTGTGTATAGAAAGAGAGTTGACAGACTGAACCGTGGAAGACTTCCAAAAAAGAATGGAGAGCATAAAAAAAGAGTCTTAGCATCTGTGGTTGCGAAGACCCTATTTTGGCCAGAAATTTTTTTTGTAACCAAGACATTTCTGTCATTTTGCTTTGGCTTGAGTCAATCTTACAGGATACTGAAATAGTGTGCTAAGAAAAAAAAATTAATTTTAAAACTTTACCCTAGTGGATACCCCAGTGTACCCAAGAAAAAAAATTTTATGGATTTTTTTTTATAATGTCATGATTGTTTTCTAAAGGGGGGGGGTACCCTCCCCTTCCTACTTTTTCTAATTTTTGAGTGGGAACCCTGCAAATGAAAAAAGGTCACAGAAAAGTTACCGAACTTTGCTTTTGGAATTTGGTAGACACCCTGTATGACATCTGACATAGTATATTGCAGGTCAATAATGATAACCCCTATACAGTAAAAGTTTAATTCAACCTCAGCTTCAAAATGTACGGGGAAAAAAACAAATTTAATATGAACCAAAATCTTGATAACTATAAACAAAATTTTTTCCTATGTTATGATATAGGTACAGTCTTTGCAAAAGTGATGACAATACTCAAATGATAACATTATCGGTGATTCCAATAAGCAGCATCTACTGCATTGGCAATAAGTGTTTGTGTTTCAAGTTTATATCAAGGAATAAATATTAAAAGAATCTTTATTTACAAAATGGGGGAAATTTTTTTTTCACAATACTATTTTTGATTAAAACATATAAATTCGTAATAAGACTAAAAGACTGTCAGCAAGTATTCAACATATTCCAGTCGACAGAATGGAAGAATGGGTGATATTTGATATCTTCAATACCATGTGGTCCACATCCAAGTCTCTCCGAATCATTGTATCGAAGCAGCTGTAAAGAAAATTGAGAATATATGATAAACTTTTCATGGGAACAAAAAAATGTATTATCGGTTTCACAAAGGTCGAGGGAAAAAAAGATAATTATATATAAAACAATATTTAGAGCTGGAACTGAGGACATGTGACTGCAAATTTACATAGTCTATTTTCACTTTGAGACACAATTGTAGGAGCTAATGCTTCTGATTTATCTGGAAACCTACCAATTTTTTAGCCAGACTAACACTCACAGCTTCAATGACAAGGTAACTTGGCTAACTTGATGCCTTTTATTTCAGAAATTCTGAATTATCTCGCAACTTTGAAACCTTCTTATTTTGGCAATGCCAGGAGCAAATAAATTTGTAATGATGATTCTCCACTTGAACATGTTTTCCCTTCCCCCCCCCCCTTTCCTTTCCAAATATGTCAGATAAACTGCCATTGGGTGTGGAGTCAGCTTTTATTCAAAGTTTGATAATGGAGGGAGAGAGAGGAAGTACTTTTCCTTCTGGGTAGTATAGGAATACGCAAATAATATAACTAATAAAAAAAGATACGTGTATTCCTTTTCCTTGTTTTTTATTATTATTGTCAGTTTCATGGGGGAGAGGGCAATATCATTGGACAAAACCAGGGAAAAAAAATTCTCCTTCAAAATCGGTCTGGCAATTTCTAGAAGGTTTAGGTCCACTGTGGCAGTGGTAATGTGAATCAGGGACATTTTAAAAACCGCATAACCGCTTCAAGGGTTAAAATCTTCCAGTCTGAAACTAGATTCTTCAGATTTTTCGTATCATTATAGAAAAATCCTAGAATTGTGATTTGCATAAATAAAAAATTCCTTGAGACAATTCCGGTCCTTTGCAGTTGCAGACTGATCATGTTTGTTCGAGCAAAATAGAGAAAATTGATCTTCCAAATATGAAAGCCAAAAATAAGAAAATTTGCCAATTGTTGCTAAAATTTCCAATGGTGGGGGAAAGGAAGTGCTATGACAAATCCCAGTAAATAAAAATTAATTCCACGAAAAAAAGTAGGAAAATAATTTTAATCCTTGTTTTCAGTGAAGAATAAAAACTGAAGAAGGCTTTGTTCAATACGAGAGAAAAAAAACTGGATATTTTTGTTTTTTAAAAAAGTCAGGATGATCAAAATTACGGTAATATCTCGGGAAAATGGTTCAAGTGGTTACATGCAATCCCTAAAAAATCCCTAATTTTTCCTTTAATTTGTATGACATGTTTCCTTTGGCTGTGAATATTTTGTCATGTGACAAACTACAGAATTTTCAAGTCTGGGAATTGGGACGTATGCACAATTTAAGTAGCACAAACTATCAAGGTTCACAATGGTGCTGGTAGAAGGGAAGATCCTAGGTTACGACCCAGGCATTATATTAATTCTTGTCCATACAAATACTGATGTGATAAAACATTTCAACCAGAAGTGTACAATCTTTTCAGTCTGTTAGCCAGATAAACAATGTGACTACCGCTTGCGGGCCATAAAATAATCTACCTATTACGTTGTGTGGATTGGTACTTTTTTTAGGAGAACATTTCAGGGTGGAGGATAATTTTTAGCCCATGGGAAGGAGGTTGTGCATCCCTGATTTAAACAATGCTATGTACTATACAGAGATATATGGAAACATAACCTGTTTTAGTATATCTTCAGCTTCTGTTGTCAAGAAATCTGGTAAACTCAGAGTTGTGTGACTAGTTATACCACTAGGATGGCATGATGACAGTTTCTGCAAAATATCAAAACATACCTGAATGTAAATGCATTTTTTTCCCCTAAACATATTGTCCCAGAAATTAACTTATCAAGCAAAACAAACAAATTTACAAGAACAACTTTTACTGTAATTACCTGCTTACCTGCATATAGAAACATGAAACTTAGTAGGAAACATGCACTTAGTAACATGAACTTTTTTTTGGTCTGGCTCAGAAGAGACAGTGCAATAACTTTCTAATTAGAAATTAGAGGACAGATGTGGAACAACATAAAAAATTCAATTTTGTATCTCGGTACATATACAGTCCTCAGTAAAATAGAATACGTTTAAGATGAGCATGTTATTTATTTAAATACTGTTTCTAATTGAAAGTTTTTTTTAATAGCCAATGATTTACAAGTTATTTGAGGAGAGAGAGAAACTCGCTTAAGTTTTCACTTTGTAGATACAAGTATAAAAAGATTTTTTAAAGCATGTGACAAATATATAACCACTTTCACATTTCTTACTATTTCAATATTTCTAAATTAAATTTACATGCATGGATTACATACACCCTGCTGAGGATTACGTGATGGTTTTTGTTGACATGAATACGTCTTCTAAATCATCTGTCAATATTTAGAGCATTCACAAAAAGTTGCGTGACAAAATTCTTTAAATGCTCATATCTCAGGAAGTACCCAAAATAAGACAAAAGCAATGGTATTGTTAGATGCAAAGACAAATCCAATGATATCACTCTATTATCACAAAATTTAGAAACTTTGCCTGGTTTTAATTTATACAAAAATTGCCACGTTTTCAAGACAAATAAAATTTAATAGGTCGAATGGTTGACGCGTTTCGGCTCTTCAACATTTATTTCATGATATATTGCACTGATATATAGCACTCTGGTGCTATAACAAGTTTGGCGTTACATGGAATCATGGTTGAACCTGTATAATCCCTATACATGGAAGATTTGTTCACAAAAAAATTTCTGCGCTGAGTCGGAGGAGGCAGAGGTAACTCAAGCTCACCTGCCACCCAGGTGCAAAGCCTCATGTGCTACCCCCAATAGATGACCTTGGTGGGAGTCTTAAAGGACTTTAGCCTGGGGGACTCTGGGATAAACCTGATTTTTCATCTGTACAAAGCCGTATATCATCAGAATTTTGTTTCATCACCACATATTTCACCAACAACATTCCTCCATACTGCAAAAAAAAGGAAAATGTATAATGACTGATAAAAAGAATTGCTCTTACCTTCCCAGTTAAAAGTTCAAAAAGAATTGCACCTAGGCTCCACCAATCACAGCATGGAGTCACTGGAAAAACATGCCCGACTTCTACATGCATGTAAAAGAAGAAGAAATAACGTGAGCACAGAAAATAAACACTAAAATTACACTACAACTTATGGTATGTACAAGCCGAATTTGCAGCTTAATGAGTATAAATAGGAAGAAAACCATTCCTCTGAAGACGACATCCAACTTGGGGTGGATTTATAGTTTTTCCCCCGTGGTTCAAAACCACAGGTAAAAAACTATAAGGTTAATAAACATCCCCCCCCCCCCCCACACACACACATTACATTCTAGGCGACCAGAATTTCTTAATCTATTCCTATATTTGTTCACATCTAGAAAATAGGTGCTAGAAATGAATGAAATATATTAAATATATTTTATGAATGAATGAATGAAATATATATATTATAGCATCAATTAATATTATACAGTCACCGATACTACATTTGTTATGAATGGCATTCAAAAATATTTGATAATCGATTAAAACTTTTTGATTAACCAGTTAAAAATTTTAATCAATTCCCAGCTCTAATAAAAAGGTTTGTTACAAGTTTAAATTTTTATCTACCATTTTAGATGGCTATAGTGCCGAAAAAGTTTGGTAAAATCACAAACTTAATGAAAAAAATCCTGTTCAAGCTGATTATTTTTGGTATAGACATAAGGCTACTATTACTTCACTGCACACCAACTCTAATCATATCACCATACAGCAATCTACTACCGATTGAGCTGGGTCTGAAATGAAGGCTCCATCATTCTGTGGTCCTCTCAGGTTTGGTAAGGACAGTAATGTTCTCTCTCAGGATTGAACCTGCAGACCTAACAACAACCTCCTTGGTGGTAGATGAGTGTCTTACCACAGCCACTCTGGCAGTGGGCATAAAGCTCAGCGCACACTGGGCAAGAAAGCTTTAGATAAGCTAAGTCATTGTTGTTCATGTTGATTTGTATGGTGCAGCACACACGTGGTTAGTCATACCAATTGAAACATTGCACCATACAAATCAATGTACACAACAATGACTAAGCTTCTGTTTTGTCTTATCTAACTGGTGTGTGCCCAGCCTGTTTCAAAAAAACATCCGTTACAGACTTTCCCCCCACACAAAGCTATGCCAGAGTTTTCAAATTGTGTAACTATTAAATGAAACACAATGAACTGATAAGGATTTAACATGATGAATGGCAAACAAACACTGAATACATTACAAACTTAAAAGTTCTCACCAGGAGCAGTGTACAAGTTCTTCTTGGCATCACTACTTAAAACATGGTCTACACAATTCCACTGACTTTGATAGGTAAGAAGAACATGACCTAAAATGAAGAGACACACATACAAATCTTGGCCACCAGTTCCATTCTCATTATTTTAATTTTACTATAAAGAGGATTATCATTATTTAACTTCTTCCCCCCCCCCCACATCCTCTCAAAAATTTCTGACCAGAAATCACATTACCACTGGTACAGGCACTTCCTGACTTACCACTGCTTGAGTTACAGCCAAAATCATGCAAATTATTTTATGCTCGTGTATCATTATCAGCACTGGCATAATTTGGCAGAAAATTTCTGAATCTACCCAACAAGATGTTATCATTGTAAAGGGACAATGTGAGGTTATGGTGCCGTAGGGAATTTTTCTCTAAAAGGGTTGTTAATAAATGGAATAGCTTACCCCCCGGGAGTAGTAAATTCTAACACAATTGACACGTTTTGAAAGAAATATGATAAGCATGTTGGGGTAAATCTAGAAACTATCCATACTTAGAATAAGATAACCATAAGTATTCTTTATGGGCATTGTATAATATTTTATCATGTATATATATTGTTTTTAATTGAATTTTTAACTGGGCTGTTGTATTTATGAAATGTATGACATCCATATTTGTTATGGGCATCTTTTTATCAGCCTGTTGTGGCATTGTTTTTGTATTTGTAAAAATGTGATGTTGCATTCAAATTCATTGACATCATTTACTGTTTAACTTTCAAAGATAAGCACACATGGGTATGTTTGAATTCTCTTGTGAAAGTCGAAAAAGAAAACCTTTGCAAGAGGTGGGAACATGTTGGACCAAAGTTAACACGCTCTAAATTAGCCAATATTTGGATGAGTTCACCTTGCAGATATCATTGCTGGACATTAAATAGTTAAGACAGAAAAGCAGGGTTGGTAGGGAGCAATAAGGGACAGTATGACCTTTCTCAAATTGTAATTTTCTCCATTTGTGATGACATGAGAAATGATGATTGACAAATGAGCTTTTGATGGCATACCGACAGCGATTGCAGAAAATTATGGGGAATCGTATTCAAGGAATGAATATGTCATCCTGGAGCTGCATGTGGGTGGTGTTATGTCACATACCACATTTTTGATTTACAATCAAATGTTCGGAACAGAATGTGTTCCTAGGAATGCCTGTAGTTATCTGTACAGATCAATGTTTTTTCAGGATCATTAAATTAAATGAGGTATTTACCTTCTGATCCAAGTAGAATGTTGTTCGGATTCAGATCTCTAGAGTGGGGGAAAAAAATTAAAGTCATAAGAAAATAAAAAAATTCAGTATATTTTTATCAAAATTTGAGTTCATGTCATATATAAGTAGACTAAACCTTAGATACTTCACAATAAAAATTAACTCACTGCCATACAATCCCCAACTTGTGCAGCGAATCTAAAACTGTGATGATTTCAGCTCCCCACCGAGCGATACAAACTTCAGGAAGATGTGAAGGTTTAGTGGCCAACACGTCTACATCCATCTGGTTGAAGATTTCGGTTAGACCGAACCGCCCGGCACCAGTTAGATCCAAAGTTCCAGTGGAGGAAGAGAAATAGGTTAAGGTGTTTGATTTTTCAACTTCTACAGGAATAACATTGCCACATTTCATCACCTGTGAAATTAAAAAAAAAAGAAAAGAGAAACAGATTTAGTTTTTCGAAACTAGAATTTCAAACTTTAGCAATACTTAAAATGTTGTCATTAAAAATATAACCTTTGTTTGTGACAACGATATAATTATTTATGATTCAGTGATGAAACCAGACACTGGAATGTACTAAGTCTGGAACAAAATAAATCGATCAATATATATTAACTGTGAAATTTTCTAATATTTCATGATCAAAGTAGAGAAATAGAGTTGCCAAAAAAAACTTGCAAAGCATGTGTAAGTAAAGTTGAAGGGTGAGCTACTTTTCTCATTACTCGTCTGCGTTTTTGATATCTCCACAGGTGCAATATGGGTGTGACTACTTTTTCCTTCTCGCTTTGGCTCACAACATACGAGAAAGATGACAATAAAAAAAAAAGGAAACAAAATAAGATGCTCGCTCATCTAGTGAGTGACTTTAGTAGTTGTGTGTAATTGAAACTCGCTGTGTTAGCAATGTGTTCCAAGGTCATTTTATCACCGTTTCTGTTGCACTTCAGCACAGAGCCATCCTTAGGGGTTGCAACAAGTATGGTCGCACCGAGCCATAACTAGGAAAGGACACAGGGGCTTATCAGCACTTTCTAGAGGCTTATCTCTAGGAGGTGTGTGTCTTATGGTCCAGGCACTGAACCAGGATGAGCAACCAGTGTACTCTTTATTCATTCAAAATTACTAGAAGGGAACATCAAAATGTATATTTGCCCTGGGCAACAAAGTCAGGTTTTCTTTCTAGTTATGGATCTGCTCGTACTCACAGTAATAGATGTGAAAAAAATTAATCAATAAGATATTAATATCAAGCTAAAAATTAATATTAGGGGAAATTATTTGCAAAAAGTCCGCCATGGAGTCATAACTAGAAAAAGGCATATACATTTCATGCCCAGGATACCAAATGCACCCTTTTTTCAGATAAAATCATAAGAGGTGGGGGCACAAAAACAGATGTTTGCCCCGGGTGACTAAAATAATTTTTGTTTCCAGTTGTGACCCAAAGTACCAAATCAAACAAGAGGCGTCAAGCTATTCAAGCTATTTTATCAATTCTGAAATTATTTCCTTCATTAATTCTCAAGTTTTATAGGAGCTAGAATTATTTCTTTCAATTATTTTTCTCATTTTTTAATTTATCAATTCTAAAACTTTTCATTGTTCAGAATTTTTTTAATTAATTTAAAATTATCTTTAGTTTGTGAATTTTCATCAATTCAAAATTGCAATAATTTTCATGTTAATTTGCATCTAGTTGTGTGTTTAATTTTTTTTTGTAAGGTATTGTTCAAAAGCATTCAGCATTCCTGTATATTCTGTAACAATGAATGAATTTTTAGATGAACCAATTCCCCCCCCCCCCCCGCACACACACACGCAAAATATATATAATTGAAGCAATGGGAGGTCCTAAACATTTTTGGAGGCTAGAAATTGTTAAGACACTCCGGATCCGTAATTATTTTCATGCTAGGATCCACATCTGGTAGGGGAAGCCCTGCCTCAACATCAGGAAAGATTCTGACAAGGATAAATTGGGTATCAAACCCGTGACACCCACTGAATATCCTTTGGTACAATAGGCAATTACCTCATCTATAAGATTTTTAACAGCTGGCTGATGTGAAGATGGATTTACGAAAGAGAGAAAATTCAACTGCCCTTGAGGGGAAATTGAACCCACATCCTCTCACTTGCCGGGTGAGCGCCATAGACCACTAGACTACAAAGATCTCAATCTCTTCTTAGAGCTCATGTGCACTGAACAGGACTGTACATGGACAGTCAGACCTAATTCAGGCTAAAGCTCCCCACAAGGGTATTGATTTTTCTCTCTTCCCTAAATCCATCTTCAATCAGCCAGATGTTAAAAACCTGTGCATGGATAGCAGAAAGTGACATCATCCTTGGATAAGTACTAGGGCTATTGCACCCAAATACACATTCAAACTTTGATAATTCAAAATAATATCAATTGCTAGAAGCACTAAGATATTGAAGATTAATTGCAGATACATTAGATGAAAAACCCCAATAGAGGGTTTCCAGTTGGATTGAAAGGTAATAGCCCATAGATTTTTTCAGGCATAATGTTCCCACACATGAATATAAAAATAAATCATTATGAAATTCATATTACCTTATCTGGATCTTTGAGGAAAGATTTCCCAATATCTGCGCTCAGGAATGTCTTCAAGTCTTTGCTGTCTACATAAGGCATAAAACTTGTAGCAGAATTTTGGACAATATGAGATTTGTCATGCTCAAAAAATCTGTTTTGTTCTTTGACATTTGATTCTGAACTATTCAAGCTGCTGCGCCGTGCAGAGTGTAGTATATTATCAACATCTTCTATTAAGGCTTTTGAATCACAAATAATATCATCTATGGTTTTTTCGTCATCTTTGACTTCATTCACACAAGATTCTGGATATTTGGGCGAACCCTTGTTTAGAACATTTGGCTCTAGCGATTGGAAAGTGTCCCCATTCATGGATGTTTTATCCTCGTTATTGCCACACGATGCTGGTTCGTCAATGTACTTCAGATCTGGAATACCGTTTGAGAGATTCAATGAAAATTTTGCACCTGATTCAGATATTGTGCATTCTGTTGGTGCGTCACCCACGGGCCCCGAAGATGCAGAATCTTTCATGTTACACTGCGCCAGACATCCTTCTTTATTGGAAACGGTGGTTACTAAGTAGTTCTTGAAAAGTGCAATGTAACTAGGTGGGCAGGCTGCAGCAGGTTTAAGATCATCGACATCATCAGTCGATGTTGCACCTGTAGTAATAGTAACTGTTGGTTCAGCGAGATTAGTTTTCATTACAGGAATACTGGATTTTTTAGCAGCCACCTTTTTAGCTGAATATATATTTGCCAGACTAGATTTGTTGATAGATTCCGGAACAATTTCAGGATCATTGTTGGTATGAACAGGACTTTGCTGAAGGTAAGTGCTCACATAATCCCATAATCTTCCACCACTGGCGTATTCTAAAATAAGGTAAACAGCATCCTTGGTCTCATACACTTCGTATAGATCAACCATGTATTTGATTGCTCTTGGGGCAATATTCGGTGTGTCTACAGTCATCGGGCTGGGGCTCTTTCTCAACACCTGCCAAGTACGTCAATTGGAATTTTTTAACAAAAAAAAAAATGTGTTAAAAACCACTATCAATATAAAATATATTTTTTTTTTAAAATTCTGTCAAGGCGGGTATTCATAAAAATGATGAAGTGATTGTAACAAATTGAATAAGTTGAAAAGTGAGTAAATTTAGAATAGAATAAAACCTACTTTTACTACACACGTGCTGTTTGACACAGTGTTGACAACCAGTATCACTCTGGATAATATTCCAATGACACGATATTTCCCCAAATCTGTGATAGGTTTTCTAAGTTGTAGGTCGATTGTTCTTCCAAGAATAACATTTGTAGTTGGATGCTGGCCCTGAAAAAGAATTAACAGAATACGAAAAGAAAATGAGATGGAGGCTTAACATTTCCATTCAGTTCATACATGACATTTAACATGCATAACTGATTTAAATTCAGCTAGTCTAAGCACGAACATTGAACCTTATGTTGTGCTGTCCACATGACATTACTACTGCTAAATTGCACATGCAACCTGTGAACATTACTAAAGAATTAAACCAATTAGTGCGGAATAATGTAATGTGTTGTGTACCATTTCTTAATTTTTTTCTGAGTAATGCCTGTTGTGTGTTTCAGAGGTGCTGCCATCTGTTCCAAATTTGAAATCAAACAACTTGGCAGTTCATTTTACCTATATCACGTACTAGGGGTCATTCAAGTATTACGTCAGCATCGAGGGAGGAGGGGGTTTCGGATTTGCTGACTTTTGATGACAAGGGGGGAGGGGGGTTTGAAGATTGCTTATATCATCAACCACCCCTTTTTGAAGATATGAAATATTCTAAGCTGCTGACAAAATTTTGCTGACGGGGGGGGGGGCAAAATGGCTGAAAATCTGCTTACGTGATACTTGAATGGCCCCCCTATGAGTCAATTTTTTCTGTTGTGGATTTAACTGTGAAAAATTGTAAAACCACAAACACCCAACTTGTAGCGAACCACTGCATTCTCATGCTGACATTTAGCATAACCGTGCAATAAGTGTCTCAAAGCAGCCATCAAAAGTGTGCATGTGTAAGTTTGGTATAAAACTTGGATAAAAGAATGTGGAGAAATCCCCCTATGAAAGGTGCAGCACCTTTATGAACTAAGCATGTGTTGTTCTCTCGGTATAAGCCATTACTTTTGGATACCTTCATCTCAGACAAATACAAATACAACGCCACAAAAGGCAAAATGCCCAACGAGGTGATTGAGAAAAAGGTGCCCATAATAAATATGGATGTCATATATTTCAAAAATACAGCAACCCAATTAAAAATGCAATTACAAACATATATATATATATATACATGATAGAATATTATATATGCCCATAAAGAATACTTATGGTTGTCTTATTCTAAGTATGGATAGAGCTTCTCGATTTACCCCAACATGTTTATTGTATTTTCTTTTTAATGTGTCAATTGTGTTAGAATTTACTACCCCGGGGGGGGGGGGGGGGAAGCTATTCCATTTATTAACAACCCTATTAGAGAGAAATTCCCTGCAACACCATAACCTAGAACTGTCCCTTACCAATCGATACTAGTGTCCCCCTTGTGAAAGCAGTCAATTGAAGGTGTACTAATAATTCATGGTCCATCCTATCCATCCCATTGAAAATTTTGAACACTTCAATCATATCTCCCCAACACCTGCGTTCATCCAGTATAAACATAATCAATAAATGAAGTCTTTCTTCATAACTCAAGCCCTGTGTGCCAATAAGGGCACGCGTAGCTCTTCTCTGCACCCCTTCAACCAAGTCCTCCAGTGTCCCTCTGTAGGTATGGTCTCTAAAACCTTACAGCATACTCCAGTCCAAAACGAACTAAGCCTCGGAAAAGTGGAAGAATGACTTTAGGAGAACGCAAAGAGCCCTATTTGAAAAACATATATACATTTTTCTCAATTTTTTAAAAGTTAAATCAAAGTCGATTTAATGATAACATACAGAAAAATGTACCAGGAACATGTTAAATTTTAATTTCAAATGCCTGCTATAAGCTATGCTTCATCTAAGCTGCATATGTGCACACATGAAGGGAAAAATGTTCCTTCACACATAAAATAATAAGAAATGATACCAAAGGAAAAGAACTTACAGCAAAATTACTCAAGTCATTCTTTTTCCCACTTGCGAGATAATTTTCATACAGTTTTTCAGCTCGTTTTAAATACTGGAGAACTTTACGTCGCACTACTTCACTTTGTTCTGGGCATCTATCATCTGAGCGAATAAGAATGAAAATGTAAGGAATAATTATAAGATAATAAAATCTAGCATCATAAATGGCGGTGTATGAAATGTCATACATTGACAATATTCTTATAAAATAAATATTATGAAAGCATCCCATACATGCTGGTATTAAAATATTCATTGAACTGTGCACAATTAAATCTCAATGACTTCGAGTGAGCTTACTAGATATTCTCAAACAAATATAGTAGCCGGCAAGCAAACCGGTTTCAACTAACTCAGCAAGTTTTAATCACTCACAATCAGTAAAATCACTAACTAGATGATAGAGCATTTAAATTTTTCCCCTTCTTTTCTTTTTAATGTCATTTTTCTCTTCTGTTGCAAGCCAAAGCCATATTAGACCAGGGAGATAACAAGAATGCTGAACGAGAAAAGTAACCCACCCTTCAACATTGGCAGAGAGAGCAGCGAGTTTACTGGAAAACATTATTACAGAGTGACTTTAGTAGCAGCAAGCAAGTAGCTAAAAAACTCATCCAATGTAACTGAGCCTTTAGTCAGCATGAAGGATGACCCTGACCTTGAATCTGTCGTAGAAGAGCACCAGACTCACTGGGATCTGCATCTCCTTCATCATTGGGATCACTTTTTAGGATTCGTGGCACAAGTATATTTAAAACCATTTCTCCTATATTCGCATGAACGGATATTTCTAAGATCTTTTTTCCTTAGTTAATCTCCAGAAAAGTCATGATGGCTGCTTGTCTGGTTTCTGTAAGTAGTCGTTTACATACGATATATATACGTAAATACCCACGCATATACCCACAGAAAAAAGTGTGACAGGGATTGATACTTGGATTATGTGTGGGGGAACCACCAATCATTGAACTACCTTAAAAATGCCCAAGAAATTGATTGGAAATCACACATCACCCAAAATAATCATATTGGAAATCACACATCACCCAAAATAATCATGTAAGAAATTGATTGGAAATCACACATCACCCAAAATAATCATATTGGAAATCACACATCACCCAAAATAATCATGTAAGAAATCGATTGGAAATCACACATCACCCAAAATAATCATGTAAAAACTTGAGATCGTCATCAACAAAATGAGAGTGAGCTCCGTCTTTCAGCCTAACTACACATTTTATTAGATATTTTTAGTGCATACATGGCATTCCAGATGCCATCCTATATGTAGCACGAAAAAATTTCCCATTTCCCACATTGTTTCAGAAGATTATTTTTGTTTGCAGCCTGCCATTTAGAAATGAAATCAATCAATGATTCTCAAACTTTTGGAACCTGTGGCTACCTTCCCACAGCGATAGTTTAACAGCTGCTCCCTTGCCCTATAAAAAATCCATTCATCCTAAGCTCTCTTGCTTTATTAACAATTAATCAGAGGCTCCCTTGCCCTAGTGATATTAATTCAACTGTGATCCGTTGTCTTAGAGGTTATATTAAATCCATGTATTTGATTTCTTGAAGTTCATCAAACAGGTTTGATTGTATTTGTGATACAAAAATGAATCTAAAGCCCTGTTGCATGGGAAGTAAAAAAAACCAGGAATTTTACTGGAAAGAGGGATTCTCACTGAAAACCTGTTTAGTGGCACTAAGAAATGCCCTGACAACATTTCTTCATTCAACATGCAAGAGATTATGGGAAAGGAGGTATTAAATTCCATAAATCCACCAAAAAAGAAAGTGCAATTTTTGCACCTTCTTAAAAAGGAAAAAAAAAGCTGTCAAGTGAGTTTGATTTCTAGAATCAAACCACATTTTACCCAGCAATCTTGTCTCTGTAAAACAGGGCTGTAATTGAAAAACATATGCACGAAGACATTTTCTTAACTCCTCAAGATAAAGTTGATAATGTACAAGAATTATGGTTTTAACACTAGAACAGCCAGAGCAGTCATTTTGAAGGTTTTTGATTCTAAAAACGCTATATATAATGATAAAAATTGTTTTTTCGGGTTCGAAGACCGTCGTCCGTTTGAGTTTGTTCTCAACGTTTCCCCAACACTAGTGGTTGGCATCATCAGGAGAATTGATAAACTGGATCAAAGTCAAGTTTTCCGGAGTCTCAGGTTGTATTTATGCACATAAGTGGCTTGAACTACACTATTGTTTTGTGATTGGTCAGTTGATTCTATGGCTGGCAGCGTATTGTAAACAGTTGTTATGCTGGTAGAACCTGATTGGCCGAGAGATGTGGAGTTATCTGATTGGCTGTTGTCATCATTCTGTTGCTGGACCTTGAAGGGGAAGGTTCTTGTTCTTCTGAGAGCTGGTGTCCAGGATCTGCTCAATTTCAAAGTTTCTTCTCTTCTATTATAGCTGTTTTTGTGCTTGTATATTTCAATAGCCTCTCTGTAGATTCGTGGGAAGAAGTGGTCAACATTAGCTATTACCTGTGTTTTGCTGAACTGTACACTGTGGTTGTCGTAAAGCGCATGCTCTGCCACCGCCGACTTTTCTGTTTGGCCCATTCTGCAGCATCGTTCGTGCTCTTTTATTCTCGTGGCCACAGATCTTTTTGTGGTTCCAATATATACCTGACCACAGGTGCACGGTATTCGGTAGATCCCCGGTGTTGATAGAGGGTCACGGCGGTCTTTTGCTGATCGTAGCATTTCACATATTTTTCTGGTTGGTGTGAAAATGGTCTTTATACGATGTTTTTTCATGACCTTGCTGATTCTTGCCGTCACTCCGGGGATAAAAGGCAGCACAAACGGACGACGGTCTTCGAACCCGAAAAAACAATTTTTATCAAATGATGGCCGCGAAAACCTTATCAACTATTTAGCTATATATAATCTCTGCAGTTATTAACTAACGCCCTCAATTTTTGGGGACTTTTTATCATTTCTGTACTTATCTCTGAGTACAAAAATTTGAAGACATTGAAGGTTTTGTTCAGGCGATATAGAAGTTTATACCTAGAATGGCCAAGAGCAGTCATTTTGACTGCTATACGTAAAATGTATATGTTTTCTCCTTGTGGTAAGCATTGATGTATACTTTTGCTTTTAGGTTTATTCCCCATCATTCCTTAATGGAACATACAACACAACATATATGGAAAAATAAATAAAATAATGCTATTCATTGCATCATGTTACTGGGCAATCTAAGGAGTATATTGACAGGGACAACACGTATCTACAATCAAAATCTCATATCTTATTGTGCTATAGCCTCTGTTATCAAAGTTGAGGAAACTTTTTTTTTTCTGATTGTTCACCTGGCAAGCTGTTTTTGTCTTGGTTTGACATTTCATAACTCTTCATGCCACCATCTACTTTGAAAGCTTCCTAGGAAACAGAGGTTCATTCAGTATCCAGACATGGCTCTTAGGATGTATTAGAACAAAATAGTCGAATTTCATCAGTGCTGAATGATATTTTGAACAACAAATCTGAGGAGACCTATGATGCAAACAGTTACAACGAAAATCATGATTTTCTGCTATATCTACCCGAAAGAAAGAGTAGTGATTCCGGATATGACAGGTCTGAATCCAAAGATATTGACGAAAAAGAAAGACAAAGGTGTATTTTTTTGAATTGTATATTCTTCATAAGTTAATTGGTAGTATGAAATTTTAATAGTGCCCTAGTTTTTCCTTTATAGTGCAAATTTACAATGGCATAATAGTGTATATTATCTATAGTATGTGCAAACAACTAAATAAAGTAAATAAAAAAAGACAGTGATATACATATAAGAAGATGTACTGTACATCACCAAAATGGAACAATCTACCTTTTTTTTCATGGTGAATCTTGTCCACAGTTGCCCTCTAATTTTTCATATTTATAGTTGGAAAGTCATTTTATGGACACCCTGTATGCTTAAGAAAATCCAAATTTCTTCAAAATTAACAAATTAACCATGTGGAATAATGCTTGTTATTTTTCATTGTAAAAATTTAGTGTGATTAAATATATTGCATTAAAAGGAAGCAGCAGTCAAAATGACTGTCAGCGGTCCTTTTAGGTATAACGTTTAGCCCGGCCCTTCTAGTGCTAAATGTAATCTAATGCATTAATCGATACTTCATGACAATTTAGTCTGTAAAAGAAATGTCATGCTCACCTTTGACACCCTGAAGTAGTGTATCAACAGCTGTCTTGTAAAGGGTGAATGCTTCAAAAATGTTTCCAGTTGTTTCAGCATTATGAGCAGCACTGACCAACTTTGCAGAATGAAAAATATAAGTAGAGTCAAACTTAGCACTACACTGAACTTGTCCATCAGATACTGAAGATGTCTCTGTATTACTGGAGACTAGACTAGATTTCACAGGACTATCACAGAAACAATCGAAATCTGGTGTTTCAGGATCAATTGCATCATCGGTAGCCACAATATCACCATTTAGTTGCGAATCAGTTTTTCTTACTGGTTCCAAATCCTCAAAGTTCCCAAAAGGTGTGGGAAACTCTAAGACGTCATCACTGTCTTTCTTTTCTGTAGAGGTCACGTTAAATGACTGGAAGGCTGATATTAGCCATTCATTGCAAAGTGTTCCACTCCTTGACGCTCTTGATGTTTCCACAGCAATGGAATTTTCTAGTATTGGATCAAACTCTGCTAAATCAATCGACAATTTACCAGCTGATGGATCATCATCTGTAAAAGTCGTCCTGTCATCCTCTTCATCCTCAGTGGCATTCTGAGAGCTGAGACTGATTTCATCAGCTGCCCGCCTGTGTTGCCATATGCCTCCTAAGGTGGAGCTGTTTTCTCGGTCATCCAGCTGTGAACTGCAGTTGAAAAAAAAATTATTTGACATCTCGAAACAATATAATGCATTAGCTGACATGTGGGGAACAGTGAAGAAGACTAGCATGCTGTAAGATTTGAGTCCAGATATCTGGATTATCTAGGAGTTAACCAAATTGGCTGATTTGAAATTTATCTGTTCTCTGAATCTTAGGATATTTTTGGTTTTATAAACTAGTACATTCAGGTAGTTTGAGCTTTATGCTTACTTTGATGCATCATAACAAAATTAATAATACAATCAAGTTCGGATACAATGAAGTTTCACAGAACAAGAAAAAAATTCACAATACCCGATATTCATTACAACCGATATATAATGAATACTCAAGTTGATTAAAGGAATTATCTGGAAGCACCATTTTTTACCCTATGGTCTGTGGACAAGAAGTGGTTCACAAAATTGGGACAGGTGGTTCTCAAACTTGTAAACTTAATGATAATTATTCACTTATGTCACAAATATTACTAAATTCATGTAGGCTTGAATAAAATATTAGACCTGTATGTTTAGTTATACCTTATACTGTACGTTAATGGTTTTCAACGTTTGCATCATAGTTCCTAGCCAGCGTCACAACCTATATCAGAGGAAAGCTTAAGTATTGATAAGGGTCTGTTCAGTGCTTTGAAGTGATTCTTTACTAGACTGTTCTGGTGCATTCTTAGCAGCAATTAAACGTTGACTGAGGCAAGGGAGCCGCTGCAGTGAGTAGACCATTGAACTGTTGCAGATGCAGATATTTAAACAGTTCTGGGATTTACAAAGACCGAGAAAGGCTGACACAAAAGAAACTATGGTTTTGTGATCCATCTTTATCTTTCCTGGATAAAGATGGAACAAAGAAATTTTTAGGAACCAGTAAGCTCTTTGAATGAACAGAACCAGTGCTATTTATACCTAGAAATCACCATCTAGAGATGGCTCTGTCAGAACATACTCATAGTCTTTCTCGGAATAGTTCAGTAATACTTCATATTCACACTTTCTGAAATGAGGAGAGTTTTGATTTCATGAAACTTAATCCTTCAAAAAAATTCAATTTTTGCCAAAAACTTCATAATATCTGATATTCATAAATATAGCAATTTGTTGTAAGCAATATTTTAAAACTTTGGTATTACAGGTTCACTGGGACAGTAAAAAATATGTTATAAATGATACTTTCTACTTTGTAATATCCAATTTTGTTATAAGCAGGCTCGACTGTGTAATGTCATTTCCATTCGTCCATTTCACTTTTTGTGATGTGGATCTGAAAATTTGCACCATCCCTAAAGAAGTTTCACTTCAAAAATAATGTGCATTCCATTCAACTGAACTGCACTTCTATTCAACTGATCTAAAAACATTGCGATAACTGCAACAAAAAAGCCAGAGACTGAATGAAATCTGACACTTTATGTCACGAGAAATCATAGAGACATAAATAATTAAAACATTCCAGTCAAGGGCAAGAATATTTTTACTGTATTCCTTCACCCTAGCCAGTGCATTGTGAAAATCCAGGGACAACAACTTTTCAATGTTTGTGCATGGCCAATTCTCTGCCAGGCCCGGCATTTGAAAATACAGTCCTGTTCTTGGCATGCCAGGAAAAGCGAGGTTCAATGAGCATCAAAGAATACATTAAAAAATAACTGATAGTGATTTCATAGTAAGAATTGGATAGATAAGCAAATAAGAATAAAAAAGTAGTTTTTCTTAGTTTCATAAATAAACCTGTTTACATGGGAATTTGATAATGGTAATAAAAATTGAGCACATTTATTTATTGCTTTAATTTAATTAACGGCAGATTAACAGGAAATATAGACACCATATTCTACATGCTTTTTTTGTGTGTTTAAAGATTGAATAAATATGCTCTGTTGCTTTTTAATTAAATTATATTTTGCTACACAATTCTTTAATTTTTCACTCTGCTCATTCCACTCTCACATGCATGATCAAGGAATACAGTAATGCTTTGCAGCCTATTCATATTTCCATTTAATTCATGTAACCGATGTGAACAAATATGCTTAGTACCAGACATTTTTAATAAATCAAGATTTGTGGTAGCAAAAGCAAAAATTGGAACTATCTAAAAGTAGTTCGTAAAACGTAATGCAGGGAAACAACTGGGTTCAAATGAGGTCAATCGACTACAGCAAAACCTTGTTACATACTCGAATAATACTTAATACTTAAATCCCTCTACAACGATAAATTTTCAATTCTTGTTTGGAAATATCTATAACACTCTAATGTTAAACTGCTACGTCTTGACACAATGATAATCCCTCTGCAATGATATTTTTTCTTGGTCTGCAGAGTATTTTTATATTACTACTACTAAACCAGACATGTACCTCATCCTCTGCAGAACTTCTAACGAATTGGTACATGTTGGAATGCGTGTGTATGTATAGTGAACCTTCCGTGAAGTTTGTTTCTGTGTAATACTTTTTATGTGTAGCGCTGCTATCTCTAATCAATTTTCTTTTAACTATGAATTTTTCCTCAACTCATAGTGAGTGAAGTATAATGAATGAATAATTATACCGTTGTAGGGCTGTTGCTTTCTACGGCGAGACTTTTTAATGGGGAAATCGGCTTACATTCGCGCCTGGAAGTTGGGAACCACAGAAAACCAACTTCAGCCAACCACCACTGGGGCAATGGAGGGGTTTGAATCCAGATCTTCATGATGCGAGTCTGTCACTATGATCACTCGACCACCACAGCAACAGTATTTTTATATTGAGGTTTCACTGCATTTTAGTCTGGATGTTTAAGAATTTTCTGGAATCTGCAACTCAAATTTCCTGCAATGCTGAAAAATGTGGGTATTCTTGTATCTGGTCTTAATAGATAAAAAAATCCTTGTGCTTTTATAATCATTAAATTATTATTAATATAAATATGCTTTGGTGATACAGCAAGAATTTTAAGAAACTATCCATCATATAAATTCAACAATTATGCCAAAATACTTATAAAACACAAATCAAATTGGATATTGGTCAGTTATTGCGACAGCCATCAATTAGCAATAAACGAACCAGCTAAGCTGTATGTGGGACTGTTTTGACAGTTAAAAAAAGGTTGTCCCTTCAATCACAAATGGAACCTTCAGGCTACCATCAAAAGTACTTTAAATTAAAATGGTCATCTTGATGACAGATCAGTACCTCAAAATACAATAATACGATTAGACAGTGTTTCAACAAAAAACACTATCACAATGAAAGGGCAATTCAGGCATACGATAACAATCCAAAATCACATAGGAACCATAGGAGTGCAAATACAATCTGGAAGCAGTAGACATAATTTAAAATGATATGTAATACAAGGATGAAGAAGAATCCTTCTGCAGTAATTTATTTAGGAAAAATACTACCACAGTAGATGCTCAAAGTTTTGCCAGATGCATTACATTAATGCTGCTTCACCTTCTCAAAAATACCAGATGTATGACGCTACCAGGTATGTTTACAAGTGTGTGACACAACAACTTCCTCTAGTGGCTCTGGATGGCATTTGCACACATATGTTACTATGCGATTTTGGATTGTTATTGTATGCTTGAATTGCCCTTTCATTTTGGTGATGCTTTTTTTTCAACACCCTGCATATGTGTTGTCATTCAATATTCAGACTGTTTCCACTGACCTAGAGCTTGAATAGGTTGATGTGTTCAAATTTACAGGTTTCAGAACAGGATCCAAGCAATTTTCCTCTTTTTCATTCAGAGGTGGATTCTCAATAATCTGACCAGCCTGAAACAATAGCAAAACCTTAAGATACAGATGTAATTACAATATGTGAATACTAATGGTTAAATTAGTCTAAGCTCTCATGTGAACATTGTACATATTAAATAAGAAAAAAAAAGATTACCTCAAAAAACTTCACAAATATCTGACTAGTAAAGAGCGGTGGATATTTGGCAACAAATTCCAAGAGCTCTAGAGCACACTGCCTCCTCTCTTCAACAACCTGATCATCGAATCTTCCTTCAAAATTTCATAAAATGTATGTAAATTCAAAAGAAAAAGTAAACATTTTCAGTTTTAATAATAACAAAGTATAAACAGTGTGTATGTGCAATAATACAGTTCAAGGTTCATAAGATTCTGCAGTCCAACAGATTTTTTAAACAACATGGAAGGACAGGAGAGAGAGAGAGAGAGGGAGCAAGTGTTTTTTCCAGTTAATTAGAGTTTTCTGATAATCTGAGGTGGCCTTGATTCCATCCACTGCAGATTATCGAAGTCCTTTGTGGGGTTTCACTGTACAGTGATACCCAACTTACACTACCTCAGTTGTGAGAGTTTAGAGCTACATGATTTTCTGTGAAAAATGCATATTTCTGAAATTCAAGCATAATCACTAGATTATTGCTGAGATAGTGGAGATCATTAAGTGATAATCAAGTGGAAAAAAATTGTTTTATTCGATCACAACATTATATTTAATGAAATTATAACAATTTTTGAGAGGTTATTGACGGAAACTTTGATGGGATTTTTGAATGGAATCCCAAAGCTTGTTTGATATTTACTATTTTCACAGAGAAAGTGACAATTTTATACCTGAAGTCCAACGCCAAGTTTAGAAAATAATTTGCCTGACCATTGGCATATGCAAAGTATAGCCAAGATTATAGTGTTATTTTACAGGAAAAAACTTAACACCCCCCCCCCCCTAGAAGGAAAAAAAATCTGAAAACCCCCTGGAGAAAATTCTGCGTATGTCTATGTGCCTAATATATTGCTCTTTGACGACAATGCACCTGGTCTGCAACTTTCAATTAACTTCAACTCATGGCTGAAATTTGTTTCTTTGCCTCCAAACACGAGTAGCTCATTTTTTTTAATTGGTCGAGGTGTTATCAAAACATTCAAAGTGTTTAACACACAACTTTCATTTGTGCAGATTTCAAGAGTGCATATACAAATTTTAATACAGTCTTTTTTTGCCAGAGCTTATTGCAGTCACAATGCAGGTTAAATTTATGAAGCTCCATAGAAGAGTACCATAGAATTATAGTCATAGTAAGGAAGAAAAAGCCAGGTGTTGTGTCTTTATGGCTTACATACAGTTTTTCTTACAGGTTAGGGATGTGTAGTTCATGAATGAACTAACTGGTTCAAGTGAACTAGTTCGGGAAAAAGAACTGTACGTAGCGGTCTTCGTTTTAGTGAGCAATCGTTCTTTAGTTCTTTATCCGCTCCACTACCTATTGGAATGTGCACGCACAATCCTTCCCCGAGTCCACACAGTGCCACTCCAAGCTAAAGGTCCAAACTCTGAGGATAGAAATTCGAATAGAAACCTTTCCCTTTTTCCTTTCAGTTCACTAGTTCGTTCAGTTCAGAGTAGGAGTTCAACCTACTCCTGTTACACATACAGTGCTTTATACAACCTGTCTTGTTCAAGTGCGCTCTATAGTTCAAAGTTCTTATGGTTCCTTGTCGTTTACATTTTCAAGCTGTACACTATTACTGAGGAAGGGTTTTTTTTGGATTTTTCATTTTAATTAGTTTTTTGTCTAAGTACTTATCAGAAAGTAATGTTTTTTTCATAAACATTATTCGTAGACCAATAACCAATCTCTCTCCTTGATTATTTTAAATTAACAAACCTAAATTTTTTTTGAAGAAATCTGAAAAACCAAATTTTTATAAATTATGTATTTTGCTATTTCTTTTTTTATATATCATGAGCAGCTCCAGATTTTTGTTATATAAAGGGCAGTTCAAGTATTATGTCAGCAGATTTTTAGCCATTTTTAACTCCCCTCATCAACAAAGGTCTGCAAAACTCTGACCCCCTTCCACCCCTCTTGTCAGCAAAATTTCGTTAACCCTGCCCCTACCGCCTAACGCATATTAGCAGGATCAGTAACGTTCAAGTGGGGGAATAGGGCAGAAAATGCAAAACGGTAGTACAATATTTTAGAAAAAGCTCAAATGCCCTGACTCGGCTTCACAAAACCCAAAAGCAAATGAAATTGCTGGAGTTAAAATTAATTTAAGATGTACCAACACGTTGGAACTCCACTTATAAAATGTTAAAGAGATTATTTAGTAATAACAACCTAATATTATCCACTCTTGCACTTTTACAGTATGATGAAACAACACTTTCTAGGAGTGATTGGATTATTATTGAGCATAGCATTAATACTCTAGAAATTTTTAATGATGTAACCAAAGAATTGAGTGCTGCTAAAAGTGTAACTTTGTCTAAAACAATGATTTTGTCGAAGACATATGAAAAAAACAAGTTTTCCTATTGTATTAAAAGAAATGTGAGATAAGCTGCTAAGGGAAATCTGTGACAGGATGAAATCAAAGGACCATGCATTAATCCCTGAATCAGCATTGTTTGACAACCGCTTTAAAAAGTCCAAATTTAAAAATACAAGGAAATTGGATGGTTTACGAAGGGTTAGTCACAAAAATCCAAGCATTAATCACCATGGACCACAACCAAAATGACCCCTTGGCTTCCTTCTCCGCTCAACCTCAAATTTCCTTTGTCCCGGGTTCCCCAAGCTAGTCGAAGATTTGGACGAAATTCGATGAAGAAATAGTAGCTCTAGCAGCAAGACAAACCCCCTAAAGCAGCTAGTATTGTGAAAATAGATAAATAGTTATCTGAACCACTTTTACCTAAGCTGTCTGACACTTTACTTTGGTGGGATCAAAGAAAGTTAATATACCCTCATTTGTACAAAATAGCAACAAGAAGGCTTTGCATACCAACCAGATCAGTTCCTTGTGAAAGCATTTTTTCTAAAGCAGGTCAAATAATGACTGAGAAAAGAAATAGGTTGCAAACTAACAAGCTAACTAAAATACTTTTTGTCCAATATAATTCTTAAACAGTATGCAAGTGTAAAATAGTGTAAATCATTTTAGTAGTTAGTGATGTAACTGTAAAATTCATATTATCATAACATTATTTTTAATAAATATTTGTTTGCACCAACTACAATGTTTTGTTTTTTTTACACCTTAACCCCTTCCCTCTCGCGCACGGGCGCGAGAAGGAAGCGAAACCTCAGCCGTCCTTTTGACGGGCTGAGGTTTCGCCCTCTATTTCTCGTGCCCGTGATATTTCCGAGCTGGCGTATTCAAAGTAATGCACCAAAAAGATTAAAAACAATCCATGTAAACACAATTGTGTGAATGATAGGGTTAGATGTTTTGAACACTTTTGTAAAACATAATTTATGCTTATTATTTGACTGATAAAATTTGATAAGAATATATATATCCTTGTTAATATAATTTTTTAACCAGAGTTTGTGTGTTTCAAACAATTTTTTTGTTGTTTTTTTTTTTTTCAAAAATGGTGCTAGAAAAAAAAGTATACCAATATTGAGGCGTGGACAAAACCCATTATTGCCAGGACAATTTTTACTGCAGTTTTTTTCAGAAATGGAAAAAACACACCACCTCAAAAATTTATTAATTCTTATAGTAAAGTTTAGTAAGAAATGTGCATTTGTGTTCAAAACTATCTTATTTGCATTTAAAAAAATAAACAAATGCTCAGTAATACCTCACATGCATAAATGGGGGAAAAGTTTTTGCCACTTAACCAAAACCTATTTTCGCCAGCCGTTTTTTATAGTGGTTTTTTCCCACCTATAGCAAAAACTCTCCAACCCTGGTATATAGTGAAACCTGCATATAACAATATTTTCTTTGGTCCCAGCAGAATTCCTATTCAATAGCCCAAATGCTCAAACTATCTACGAAGATAGCCTGTCTATAACAATATTTTTCCCCTACAGTATCGTTATAGACCGGTTTCACTGTGTATATATATAAAAAACACTCACCGAAAAATCGAGCTTTTGCAAATGTTGGAAATGTTCCTTTTAGGTACAGCCCTTGGTGTAAAGCATGTAGAGCCTTATGTAATTTCTTGAAGTCATTGTAACGTTTCCAAACTGTCACCTGAAATTGTTATATTCACATAAAGATAAAAATTATGCAATGCACATGACTCCAAATAAAACTAAGAAAACGTATTGAAATCAAAATTAAGGGACTATATCCACCCCAAACACTAACTCAGACATTTAAGTACCATTATTGGCTCATTATGTACCTTTATAGATTGTCTATTATGCACCATTATAGACAACTAGCTATAATACCCGGCGTTGCCCGGGTTTTCTTCAATGAGACTTTTTTGGATCACGTGATATCTCCCTCTTTTTTTGAGGGACATGCAAACCGTGTCCAAGTTCACCAATATGGCGACTTCCTGTGCGACTCATGAAACAAACAAATCTAGATTTAAAGAAACGTAAAACAATAAATATATATTTTTTTCTTTTTTTAAAGGGTGCTAGGTATTTCGATTCTGCCTTTTGAACTTCAAGTTATCTATCTCTGCCTGTTTCTGCTTCAAAAAATGCTTAATTAAAGCTGTGGAATTTTTTCTTTTTATGGGCCCATAATTAATTTTAAAATATCCTAACCCACATGAATTTATGCAGTTGAATATCAAAAGACAATACGGAAACATTAATTTTCATGCTTGAGAAGATATAAAAAAAAAGTTGAAATCAATATTATTGCATGGATATCCAACTCAAAAGTAGATCCTGCTAATTACTTTCTATTTAATCTCCTGGGCTTCGTATATCTCTCAAAGCGAACTCAATATTTCAAAAATCGAGTATTTAATACAATTTTTAAAATTATTAATGTGACAGAAAACCCCACCAAATTTCCGCATTTCTACAATAAAATCGGAAATTTTAACACTGACTTCTATGAGGATCACTCTTTCCCTGACCCTCAAAGCAATACTGATGATGATTATGACGTCATCCAAAAAAAACCTCATTACTGGGAGTATTGAAAATATGGCAAACTATTATAAAGGCATAAACTATTATACATACATTGGCAACGTTGAAGAAATGACAAACCATTGTAAAGACATATACACGTCTGAAACGCATTGCTAGGGAACCACGGTAATCAAAGTAAACGTTTGGAAAGTGATTGTTGAGGCCCAAAAACCATTGTTGCCCTATGGTTTTTTGCCTATTTGGGGCATTTGCCCTGCTCTGATGAAATTTTAAAGTAGCCTATCGTTCAAGTCGGGTCCCATTTGGTATATATGTAAAATTTGGCGACGATCGGTCTAAAATTGTAGATTTGTATAGAGACCATACACACAGACAGACAGATAGAAAATCAATTTTATATATATAGATCTATAAAGCCTGGATCATGTACAGTAGAAAAAAGTAAAAGCTCAGACATTTATGTGAGTCATTCTCATGAAATAGGACACAAAAAAGTTATCGAAAAAAAAAAAATCTTGGGGACGCTTTTTTTTACCTGCTAATAAATGAAATATAGTCAGCAATGAAGTTTGTTAAAAATTTTTGATGAAAAAATTAATTTAAATTTAACTATGTTAAAAAAAGAGATAGGCAAATCTAACAAGGCATTTTACCAAATTCAGCACTTTATATTTATGCTTGGCACTCACAACCTCCAACTTTCAACTTGAACAAGCACTTTGATACTCTGAATAATTTTTTTGTCAATTGCATCTATATTCATTTTTTTTTTTTTTTTTTTTTGTGTTTCTCTTTCTTTCCTCAAGTTTATGGGGGACAACAGATTTCTAATTTGTCCCTGTTTTGCCGAGGCACAAGTTGCATTCTCAAAACAGTCTTTAGATGAAACATTACTGCAGCTTGATGTTGCAACCAAAAAATTTGGATTTTGTTTACGTTTTTTTCCCCCTTAACTTATGATCAAACCTTCCTTCTGGTTATATAATGCCAGGAGAAACAAATTTTTACATGTTTCGGAACACTGATCAAAAACTAAGTATGTTGAAAACATGTACTTTTAAGAAATAATAGATGTCTCTGAACCAATATGTACAGTGAAAATAATTTTCAATTATATATTTCTCACAAAAATAAAAATAGCCAGGAGATTTAGACAAATTAGACAAGTGTTAGATTAGAATTAGATAGATTGGAGATTAGATAAGTGTTATTAAATGTCTTAATTTAATATTAACACATTTAATAACACTTGCCTCTTTTTTCCTGAATAAACATAATTTGCCAAATGAATTTGCAATTCTAATTGATTTAAAAGGAGATTCAAGTGATAGCTATGCTCTTCTTATAACCTTCTCAACATAAAATTTGATAGGTGGCAACTGGTGTTGCAGAACTTGAACCTGATTTGAGCTTGCGATTCCCTTTCGCTATGTTACTTATGATGAACTTCTACTTCTTTATCTCGATCTTTTTCATCTGGTGCTGCTTCAGTTTCAGGACCAGTCAACTACATTAACTCCTCCTCGGTCAACCCAATATCAAAAGAACTTTGAGAATAGCATGTATTCACTATCAAGGTACAGTACCTTCTGACTTCCGGAACAAAAAACCGTTTAAACCAATCCAGGAAAAGTGTTTTCATAGTCCATTGTTCGTCCAAAATACTGGGAGCTTTGGCTTATCCTTCCCTTTAGTGCTCACGGATTCGAAGATTTGAAAATGATGGTGGGTTTTATCATGTACCCATACGCATTTGCGCAAAACAACATAGTAAGTCTATCTCTACTTGCCTAAAAACCAGGAGCTCGTCAGCGTTAAACACCTGCTGATGTGCATAACCCGTCTCTTCAATAATTTTCTACAAAGTCTTTGGAAATTTTCTAGCTGCCTCCTGATCGGCAGAGGCTTGATCGCCAGTGCTTTTTACATTGTGCAATCCGAATTGTTTCTTAAACCTATGAAACAACCTTTACTTGCATAGAATTCTGATGAAACTGATGAAATTGACATTTCACCAGCCCTTTCCTTATGGAAGAATAAAATTTTTCCCCTTTTCTCTGTTATAATATTACTATCAATTGGAAGACATTTTTCTGTCAGTCTTGTACCCCAAAAAAAACCATTTTCTGTACGTGAAACACATGGATCCCATAGGCGTTGCAAAGTTTTGACTGCCACGGGTGCAGCTACGGCTATGGCTGAACGAATTTCAGATTCCTTTTTCCTGATATATCTCACCATAGATTCGTTTATTCCGTAATGGCGGACCACAGCAGGTATTGACTTCACCAAGCATAGTCAATACAACCAATTTTTCACTTTTATTTACCTTTTCAAAGCATTATCAGTAGCATTTAGAAGAATGAGCCATCCTAAACAAACACAACTCAAATTTTGTAAACGAAACACGTGAACAACGATTGCTGAGTGTTGTCAAAAAAAATTTCCAATAAAGAAAAAAAACCGCGAATACGGGGGGCTGACTGTATATCAACAATTTGGCTTACTTAAGTGATCAGGATTTTCCACATATGGAACACTATTTCCTTCAGATCTGATTTTATTTTTCCGTTTCAGAAACTCTGTAATACATACTCTACTGATGTGACCTTTTTTGAAACAAATCTGGCATAATTATAGAGCTTGTGTTTCACTCGACAGTTTTGAGTCTGGTGGTTGCTTTTTTTGCAATGGAAACACACAATGTCTAACCCAATGTCTCTCAAGTTGAGGTTTGGCTTCAGACTAGCCGATCTGTCGCGTTGATGTGGAGTCGATTTCCGTCGCGAACTTCCGCTATTGCACTGCGCAATTTTATTCAGTAAAGTAGGAATTAAGAGGTTTTCGCTCGAATTTCCTCTTCGTATTTGCCTTACACAATATCAGATATTATTTTTTTTGGGGGGGGGGGTATTTTTACATTGTGAGTTTTCTACGTTCTAAAATTATTAATTAACATTGTGAGTTTTCTGAACAATAAAGTAGTAAATTAGCTTTTCATCCCAAAATAATAAAACATTTGGGCTTTTTTATGATTCAAATCAGTATTTCCCAAAGTGGGTGATGGAATGGTCTGGGGGGGGGGGGTGTGATAGAAGCTACAGATTTAACATAGGATCCTATGGGCTCCAATGAGTAAGGGAGCGATGAGGGAAAAAAATTTCAGATGAAAGGGGCGATGGAACAAAAAGTTAGGGAAACTATTGTTTATATGATTTTTTTTCCTCTGTATAAACTTCATTTATTTATGAATCATCATTTTATGAATGATTTTAAAGAACAATCAGCATCAGATTCCAATGCTCCACTGAAAAACAAAATTAATCTTCTCAAGGGGCACTGAAAAAAATGTTGCCATATTTTAAAGTTTCGCTGCCTTTTCCAATGTAGGTGCTAGGTTGAATTCAAACTAATGAAAAAGCAGTTCTACTTACCTCAGTTTACCTCAAACAAAACATTGAAAAAAATCTAAATATTCAAAATTGATTGGTTTAGAATTATTTGTGAAATGAAAATCTAATTATTGTCAATATCATTACCTGTGTAACTGCTTCTACCGAGTTCTTGGGGAAAACCTGTAACAATAAAATACTTTGATAAGAAGAAAAAAATACAATGCTTCTTGAACTTCAGCAATTAAAAATGTTTCAATTTTGCTCCCCATCAAATTTATAAACTCGTTACAAACAGTGTGTGACAAATAATTAATGTTGCCTCTCCAGGATTATTGTATTTTTGCAAATGATTACTCAAAAAATTATCAAATTCTGTGAGACAGTCTATGCAACTTAAGAAATTTCCTTTTCGATTTGAATCTGTGTCTTCTTCGCAGCCACAAAATGCTATTCCCAAATTTACCAAAAGTTTAACTGTTGAAATAATTTGCTTTAAAACTTCTTGCCAATATTTCTATCCTGCATCTACGTATTTGCTGTGCCATGTGTGAGTCAATAAGTCCAGAAACATAACCGTTTTTTTAGACTTAACAGATTTAAAAAGACCTTCAGAACTTTTCACGTTCTATCAAAGTTCATACTAAACATTTCAGTCGTTGAATCCTGTTATCAATTTTATTTGAGATTTAACTACTAGAACCATCAACATATCAAATGATGTAATGTGAAGTAATGAAGGGACCCCGCGGAACGTGCTGGGCAGGAGATGAAGAGTGTATCGGCTTGCAGTGCACTGTGATCAGATACAAGCAGCAGGTTTGCAAGTTTTGACAATTTGGAACCAAATTAGCTATCTTTTTGTTTAATTTATCATGATTTTTTTTTTTGCTTTTTTTTTTTTTTAATTGGAATCAATGTCTATTACTCAATACCCACCATGAAAATAGGTTTTAGAAGATATTAAAATTTGCCTATAATTATTATTTTATAATTCTCATATTAACTGACAATTTTGGTTTTGAGGATGAGGCACCAAATGATTCAGAATCTCCTGCTTTGCTGAGGCCTCATACGCCTTTGTGGTAATCCACCACTGTTTTAAATAATTGTCTTGCCACCCCTTCAAATAAACAATTTATGTCACAATGAAAATGGATTGAAAATGGTTAAAATGACCAGCTTGATGTTTCTAGTGGTTAAGAAACGGAATTGAACCCAAACATCTTTCCTCTGGATATTTTTTAATTATATCCCTATTTTAATCCTGATTTCCAGATTGTAATAAGGTAAGGTTGCTTGCTTCTTTTAAACTACAGAACATTAATTAAAATGTGTTCCAGTGTGTGTGTCTTGAGCTTAGTTTATAATGTACAAGTAAGGACATAGGCCCGGGAACATAGGGGCTGAAGCTGTTTCAGCCACCCCAATAATTAACGAATATACAAGGCAATGCACCACTTACCCCTTCCTGCATAAGGGCTTGAGTACTGTGGTTGGCACCTTTCTGCCCCCCCCCCCAATGTTTGCTCTATGCCAGTGACTCTATATAAGATGATTTTATTGAGTGATTTGCTAAGTTCTCACATGATTTAGATGGGATGGCAGCTTACAAGCCGAGAAGTGCCATCAATTTTATAAGCCTGGCCAATTGATATTTACTGCAATTATGGAATATATCCCCTCTCGCTATACTCATGTTAAGAATGATTGGAAGGTTTTAGAGCTCTGGTCATATCACTATACACAATTTACTGCTGTTAACAAGTTAGGTTGGAAATGAAGACGTCATCTATCAGTGGTTGCCTCAAGCTCGTGTGTTAGGGGAAAATATCCTATCTATATTCTTCCCCGGGAAACCAAAAGAAAGGCTGTCACTGTTATGAGTTAATTTTTCATGGTGTTCAAGCAACTTGATAATGGGTTTAGTACAGCTTAATGGCTTGCAGGTTGCATTGAAATGCACAAATGGCTGCCTTGCACCAGTGCATGTGGTGTCTCTGAACAATGTCATATACCATGCAAAGATAGCATCGGTGACCCAGCATTGTTATTCAGATTTCTGTGTCTGTACACTCTCTACCTCCTCAAGACATTCATCAATGGGTTTTTAAAACATTAAAAATTTTTATGAATTCAATGAAAAATGATGCACGGGAGTGCATCATTTTTCACATCCTTCATGTGATTGAATACTTGAACGTTCTAAAGTGATATGTTTTGTGTGTGTAATCTTTTTTTCTTCTGAAACCTCAACATGTGCATTGCTTTATGTCCGAGCTTGACAAATCAAAAAAATATTTAGGCACCAGACAGTTTTCTTAACAGCAAAGCATGGTTTTTACTCACGAAAGACTGTCCTAATTTTTTCCCCACTTAATTGAAAATTTCTGATGATGAGCAGGTTCAGCGTGACATTGAGAGTGTTATAATGGGTTTGGCTGTACTGTAATAAAATCAGAAACTTTTGAGTCATCCTTAGACATTGTTATCAATCACATAAAAAATTTCATTCAGCTGGCAATACCAATTTTCTAGTTACTGTAGTCAGGGTCGCAACTGGGGGGGGGGGAGGAGAGATCTGGTGCCCTAAGTGTGGACCCAGATCGGTTGCAATTTTTCACCCTTTAATCTATCCTTAAACATTACAAGGGGATGCCAAAATGTGCGCTTGTTTGGACTGACCAAGCGAATCTAGTTGTGGCGTTGGCAGACCAACGATGGGCAGCTGAAGTTGATTTTCTGTTGTTTTCTAACTTTGACTATGAATTTAAGCTGGTTTCCCAATAGGAAAAGTCTCTTCCCAGAGTGAACGCAGATCTTCAACACAATGCTTACATAACAACAAAATTCACGTATTTACCATCTTCATTTCAAAATATGGAAGGCAGATGCCAGCAACATCAACAAAGTACAAGCACAAATCTGACAACATAATTAAGTTGGGGCCACACTCATACATACGCATGTTCTGGCATATACCGATTCATTAGAAATTCCGCAGAGGAAATGTACAAAAGGTGCATGTATGATTAAGTAGTAGTAGATCTATTTAAATCTGGCTAAATCCATATTGGGAAAAGCTATAGTATAATTCCCCATTTCTTTCCTTTCTAGCCTGTTAGCACTTTTCTTCCTGGTCCGTCACTTTCTTCTGTTGGTGTTTTTTCCTTGCCGCTATTATTATTCCTTTGACTTTTTGGGTTGCTATTTCCTTTTCAACTATTATCATCTTAAGGTGACGTCACCTTTAGAAGTTCACTAGTAATTATAACAGGCTTTACCGCTGCATTTGAATTTATTGAGTCCATTAGCATATGCACACATATTTTTAGAACTTTTTCCCCCGTTATACATTGTACCCTACATACCGTTCTGATCTAGGATGCATATTTTTTTTTATCTTGATCCCTTATTTATTTTAATATAGTTTTGTTGTTTTTGTTTTTTATTATCATCATTTTTAGTTTTAAACAGCCATTTTGTTATCCCTTTTTGGCAATGTGTTGCCGATTTTTTTCTTTGGCAAGAAAACATCTGAAAGCATGAATCATTTCTCTCAGCGAATCCTTGTCATGCTTTCGGGCGTTTTTCTCAAAGAAAAATTTTGCAACACATCGCCAAAAGGATTATACTATAGTTGTTCCATATATTGTGATCCTTATTAAACTTTGCTTTTCCCTGCATGCCGAGAACAATAGGCGGAGATAGACTTGAAAGTCTGGGGGGGGGGTGGTACGGTCATTATTGCTGAAGAAACACAATGATGATGATGTCAATTTATATATGCACATATACATTAGATCAGACAACTCCATCTTTAATGCATGCCTCCCCCATACCTCCGCCCATGCAAACAACGGACCAGACCCCCCCCCCCCTCATTCAAAAGGCTGGATTCCCTCGAGTGTTTTACGCCATGTCAGCTAATGCGAGGGAACACAGTAGTCAAGTATGGTGACCCGGCGCCTGGGATTTATCAAGCACTGTTTTACAATTATGATGTGAGCTTGTAGGAGTCTACATTTATCTAGCATTCATAGTGGTCTCTGCCGGTGAATAAAAGAAAACATTACCCACATTACGTAAGTTAAACTAACATTGTCAAATTTCTTTCAACTATTTTCTCCACTCGTCAATACAAAATTTTTTCTCATCACTCCCAGTGCCTATATTTATACAATTTCGTAATCAAAATCAAGATCCAAAATCGCTTAATAATGCCCATTAGTTTTTATGACTATTATCCTAATTAGGCAACCTTTTTTTTACCTTAGATGTTACTTTATACAATGTGTAACCTTTCTTGTGCTTGATCGGATCCGTGACGGTGAAGGTTCGAACCCAAGGATCAGATTCTTTCCGTGACATGTCATTGACGATGACCATTTAATACGAAAATTCACTATTAAAGGGGAAGAAAATTACGTAAACAAATATTCATGTTGGGGAAGCAGATGATGGCGCTTCACTTCACTAAAAGTCTAAATTAAATGATTTAGCAGGTGGAAATCGATTCCCGTAATTAAATAAAAATCTATAATGGAATAAATGATAAAATAAAAATTTACATCAATAAATATTTTTTCGGCATTTTTTTCTCGTTTTTTTTTTTCTTTTTTTTTTCCTAACTGCGAGTACAGGTTTATTGGACGTAGTAGAGGTAGGTGATTTTTGTTGGCAACGGAAATTTCATTTAAGCGTAGGCCTTGAGCAGTTGTGTTTATGTAATAATATGTATCCTTGCTGAATAATGCCGAATAATAAAACAAAGAAAGATAAGGTATGAATAATGTAAGCATCGATCCAAGGGTTTGATTTTTCTCTCATTACTACTCATTATTCATTTGCTTCATTATTGCATTTCTCATTGGTTTCTCTCATGAAATAGTCTTGATCGTGAGACGCTATAATATGATTGGTCTTGATTTGGGGGAAAGAGAGGAGAGAATAAACTAACAATAAAAATAAAAGCAATATTTGTTGTTTTATTTCGTTTCAATTCATGATCAAGGTATTTCGATGAAATAACCTTTTATCATTGTTTTCATTATGTACATGATTATCATGATTCATTAGACTATGGAAATACATAATTATATATGAAACCTTCAATTTTTGAATGCTTTATATAGCTCCCCACCTTCATTT
Organism: Pholcus phalangioides; assembly: GCF_987345545.1. Classification (NCBI taxonomy): domain Eukaryota; kingdom Metazoa; phylum Arthropoda; class Arachnida; order Araneae; family Pholcidae; genus Pholcus; species Pholcus phalangioides. The sequence continues at coordinate 9,251,826 of NW_028301609.1, forward strand.
TATCGACAATGTACTCGCTGAGTAAGTGAGATAGTGTTTAAAATATATTGTTTTTATGATGCCAGACCAATAATTCTACCTATATAAGGCTATAGAGGCTAAGTAATTTTTTTTTATTGTCACTTTGAAGCTATAGTTCAGCCTAAGGACTGTGGTTAATTAGTAAATAAATGGCCATGATATGCTGGAAAGTTTATTCATGTTTTATAGCAATCTCTGTGATTGAGTCCAAATTTGCAGCGATACTATGATAGAAAGATTTCTGGTTGTTTGGCCCTCACTCGGTTTGCTCATGATGGCCAAACAGTCTAAATTTTTTCCCTGATAATGATAGAATTGAAGTCTTGTATATATGATATACATTCGTAGATAGAAGTTAGTGGCTAAGATTACATTCGTGCTGTCTAAGATTTACATAAGTAGGGTTGCGGGCAAATTTGGTGATTATTTTTTTCTGCCAACTGATTACCTTGGCGCTTTCACTCTTTCGAAATTTTTGATTGGTGACAGTGTTTTTTGGTAAACTCGGTACAGATGCAGTATAATCCACATCAAGGGCACCATAAATCGCCAAGCCAGGAATAATGGTGCCAGGTTAATGTAATATTTTCAGATTTTCCATTTTAGGTGGCACTAGTAATACGAGCTATTCAAATGGCATCTCCCTTTGTGTAATAGTATTTGAAATAACATAATTTTGTTTTCTGTTGTGTAAACGTGTTGTCTTGTCTCACTAGGCTTATGTTTTCATCAGGTTGTATTTTTTCCGATATATTTATTCTTAGTTTTTGTAACTTTTGTTCTTCCGTTTTCAGTGTCTTAAAGAAATACCATTATTTTAGTTTACTATTATTTTAATTATGTTAAAGAGTCTGGATACCCAGAATGACTTGTGCCAGGATCGGTTTATTTTTCAAAGAGAGTCCAGGTTTTATTTTTTTATGGAGAATACTTATTTTTGCAACTATTTGTACTATTATTTGTAATATTATTGTTGGTTTTTGTTATGTTTTGAATGCTGGTTTTTTTTTTCGGTGTCTGTAGTCAGTCACAGCTTTGGTGACTTTTCTTCGGGCCGCCGGATGTGTTTGGCGCCGAAAAAAAAGTTGGGAATTTGGATTATACTGCATCTGTTCCTGTTTTTCAAGTCAACGTGCTATCCTTATCTTTAGCAGCATTTTCATTTCTTATTGTTACCAGTGTCATTGTTATCATCTCGCTATTATGGTTGTCATCATTGAAATTTAGTGAGCATAGGCCAAAGTCTCATTCCCCCATCATGTATTTTTCGCTTGTGAGTTTTTCAACATTTTCATGGATGAGCATTCTTCAGTTAGACAAGAAAACACTTCAGTTTTTGACAGAAGTTGACTTTATACCTGTGGTAAAAGTTAGTTTCTTGCCTGAAATGTGTCGCTAGCAAGGTTTCGAACAGTAATCGCACCAAGAAATTTGGTCACTGTTGGGTTTACCAGAATAGAAACACAAAATCCAAATGTAATGGGTCTGTATAAATCCTGTGGCCAATACTTCAATGATTTCAGAACCTCTCCTCATAATGTTTTAATATAAATACAAACGCCACTACCGGGAAATTACCCAGCTAGGTTGCTGAAAAACGATGCTCATAAAAAATTTGAAATTTAAAAAATATATATGGATGTCAAATATAAATATACAGCAACCTTATGTATATATAAAAGCATAGGCCTATATTTCAAAAGAAAAAAAAAAACCTAATAATACTATATACACTCCTATAATATGCCGTATAATACTATTAATATTACATAATTTTTCGCACTTGTGAACCACGGAATGTATAAAATAATATAAAGTTTATTTTAATAATGCACTTCCCATAAAAAAGATTATGGTTGTCTTATCTAAGTATGGATATCTTCTCGATTTGTCCCACTATGTTTATCATACTTCTTTACAAACGTGTCCATTGTGTTCGAATTCACGACCACTGGAGGTAAGCTATTCCATTTATTAACAACTTTATTGGAGAAAAACTCTCTGTGACATCAAAAGTTGAAATTATCCCGTACTAAACGATACTGGTGTCTCCTTGTCGGTGTTCTAACTCATGGTCTATCCTATCCATCCCGTTGAAAATTTTCAGCACTTTGATCATGTCCCCCCCTGACACCTGCGCTTTTCCAATATGAATATTATAAAGAAATCGAGTCTTTCTTCATAGCTCAAGCCTTGTGGGCCAAGCACACGTAGCTCTTCTCTGTAACCTCTCAACCAAGTCTATGTCCCTCTATAGGTATGGTCTCCAAAACCTTACAACATACTCCACTCCATTATTAAGTAAGCCTCGGAAAAGCAGAAGATTGACTTTAAGAGAATGCGAAAAGACCTTTTGAAAATTAAACCGAGCATTCTATTTGATTTTTTGACCAATTCTAAACAATGTCAGAAGATCTAAGCCGCTTGTCAATAAGAATTCCCAACTCAGTGACTCTTTTTGCATTAGGGATAGTAATACCATACTCATAAGTGAAACATAGGTTATTTGAACCAAAATGAGTTACCATATACTTATAGTAGACCATGTGCTAGAGAAGACTTGCGCACTATAGCGACCATGCACAAGTCGAAAAGGAATTCCCGCATTTCTTTTTTGTTGGTAATTTTGATTTTCACGATGTTGAGGATGTTTGGTGAGCAATAAAAATCTGTGTCAATAAGGGGCAAAACATTGGCAAAATTAGAAATCACCAAATCTGGCACAACCCAGTTAATGAAATCTTAGCCAAGTTAGTGAATTTGTAGGAAATTCAAGCCAGGGCCGCAATTAGATTCTTGGGTTGCGCATGCACATTTCATACCGTGCACCGCCCAGGCTCCATCGACAATTGTAAATTTTATCCATTGCCCCAGATGAGGGGCTGGGCATTGTCGGGTGTTTTATTATGCATATAAAAATTACAAATGTATTGCTTGTACAATAATCGAACACATAAAAAATTACACATAGCGAAAATTTATACAATGGCAATTTGAGAAAAATTTACAGCTATCAAAAAAGCATAGATATAAATACAAATAGCAGAAATTCACAATAGCAATTACATAAGAAAAAATAATAGCAATAAACTTAGAAAAATTACAAAACTACTCTCCAGTATCACTGCCACGTGAACAGAAGACTCAGCATGGCTCTGTGTCCCTCAGCCAGGGTTTAAGCTACAGTCGCATTTTTCGCAAAATGCAAAAGAAAATCTTAGAATGTTAAAAAAGTGATAGCCACTTTCGCAAAAATGCATACAGGAGGTACGAAACGAGTAGACATCCAATCATTATTTTAGCATTTTGCTAAAGCTTTTCTACCCATTTTCGCTTTTTTGCGAAAGGAATTTTTTATCTAGCTTAAACCCTGCCCTCAGCTATGTCTCCACATTCCCGACCGGACCAAATTCCAGTCACTGGTATTTTAGTATATCCCGGTTGGACCCTCAGTTGTCTCTTCTTTAGCGGCCGGACCAGATTCTGGCCACTGGGACTTTACCTTAGGCAGCAGCAGAGGAAAGCATGTATTTTTGCATGCCCTGCCCTGTAATGGTGAAGGAGGAGGTTAAAGGATGAAATTTGCTCCCTCTCCTGTCTGGCGCATCAGAAATCATCTGATGCGCATCATCTTTCATGCATCTGCCTGCTAGAAATGGGACGGATGTCCTGCTGCTATTCAGTATTCAGCCCTTTTGCTGAATATTTGGTTTGGCCGAATAATGCTTAGGTATTCGGCTGACTATCTGTGTAAATCTGAGCACAACAAACTAATTTTTTAAAAATCACAATTCAAATTTTTTTGCTTAAATTAATAATTTACCGATTATATTTTATTCTGTGGTGATATTATACCTATCCCTTTCTGTGAAAGAGGTTATGTTAAGGTGAATTTCTAGTATAAGTGAAACATGAAACTGAAAATATAATCCTATTGCAATAAGGTGGAAACGAGCATGAATTACACGAACTCGCTAACTGTAGGATGTATCCAGACAAGAAATATATTGAGCTACTGAAAGGGACAAGAACATCTAAAGTGGAAAAATAAGTCGTAAATTTTATGATGTACATTAATACTTATTATTAATAGAGTACATAAATACATTCTTTCAATTAGATGTAAAATTGTAACAAGTTTTTAAAAAAAATTCATTCTGTAAGTACAGTGATGCTTCAGCTAATGAGCATTTTGGCTTATTCATTTTTTTTTTCTAACAAAGATTTTTTGTGATTTTTTTCTGCTTTCACTAACGAATAAGGATTCAGTTAATGAAAATTTTCAATGATATGAATGCATGCACTAATAAAATATCCACGTCGTGAGCTGGATTTTCGCACCAATCATCATCATAATTACTGTCACTAGGGCCCAATTAACTTATGTCCACCTCAGAGTCTTTTTTCAGATGTACCTATACTTTTCTTTCTGAAATTCTTTGAACCATTTCCAATAAAATTAAAGATTCAGCCAAAATAGAAAATGTATTGGGAAAAAAAAAGGTAGCTTGTTGTGAGAGCATGAATTCTTTCATCGCAAGACTCTTAGCATCGAGCTGAACAGTTTGGGAGATTAGCTTCTCCATCTGCATGTATCAGACAAAGAAATGAGCTGACCAAATCACAAATAGATGGGGACACATAAACTTGATTGGGTTGTGTCAACACGAGCTTTATAGTCAAGCTGGTGCTCGTTGTGTACATAATGTGAAATAGGATCTTCAGAGCATCTCTCATCTTCCTGTATATTCTTATTTATACATTAAGAGATGGTATTTTTATTTATTTTTTATTTTTTCGGCCCAAAATATACTGAGAAATTTAATTTTCTGGATGCTATGCTGAAAATAATATTTGGAAAGAAAAGTGATTAGTGTCACCTCCGGGAATCGAACTTGCTCCCCTTGCATACTGGGCAAGTGTACTAACCAATACACCAGAGGCACTTTTCAATTCCTTATAACACGCATTAGTAGCGTGAAGCGCTGAGTGGAGACATAGCAGCCTCCCTTAACTACAGCAATTTTCGCCCCAGTTGGCATTTTCGTATTAAGAGATGGTTTTTTTTTTCTTGGCCCAAAATATACTGACAAATCACTTATCTTTCCAAATATTAGTTTCGGCATAACATCCAGAAAATTCAATTTCTCATTTATACAATTTTAAAGCTGTTCATTTTAGTTTTCAATTTGTTTTTATCTTTTTTATAGTATTTCTTGGTGTTTTAAAAGAACTTTTCTTTAAATTTTTGGCAGAACTTGAAGCGGATCAAATGATTTTCTGTAGAAACCTATAGGAAATCACGTTTCAACTAATGAATGTGATTCTAGAATGAATCATCTTCGTTAGCCGAGGTATCACTGTAATATTAAAATACAATATATCATTGTTGGATTTCATTGTCAGTATCATGGCAATAAAAATCTTTATACTACCAGTTAATATTTATTTAAATAATAATGGTGATAAAATGTCTACTGAATAGCACATTTTCAGGCCAAAAAGCTGTTTAAAATTTGAATGTGGACTCAATATTTCTCTAACACCAGCAGTTCTCCAGTTTGTCACTGTGTGGTCATAGTGACTGACTCACATTGCTCAGGTTTGAACCTCACCGGTGGCACAGTTGGTTGTCGGCTGAAGTTGGTTTTCTGAAAAGTCTCATTACAGAGAGCAACAGGTCTCTTGCCGAAATTGTTCTGCTGGAGTGATGATTGTTCTGCAACTTACATCACAATTTTTGGTACATTCTGTTTTGGGGTCCTGAACTATGTAGGCCACCTGGCTTAATAGTCTAATAACTCCTACAGGGTCCCCCTGTAAATACGCCACTGGATTCCTAGCCATTAGGGGGTATGCAAATGAGAGTGATGTAGGTAAGTGGATGTGAGAAGAAGGAAGTGACCTTGATATATTTTTAAACAATATTTCAATGATAATCAAAATATATACAGTGATGCCTTGGCTAATGAAGATAATTTGTTCCGAAATCACATCACAGAGAAGTACTGTATAAAAAAAATAGAAACAGACCAAAGGCTGAGATAAATAACTTTACAATTGGATGAAGGAAAATTTAAAGGAAATGAAAAATGTAACGTCTTTTTTTATTTTAATTCATTATCTATGTAGGTAAACGGGGCTATAAATTAAGATAGTTACTCATTCAATTCATTTTGATTGGTACTAAAATGTAGCTCACGACACAGCAGTTTTATGTTTTAGCGCATGCAGTCATATCTGAAAAAATTTTATTAGCTGAGACAAAGAAATGTACAAAACCCTTCATTAGCCAAAAATTTTGCAAACTGAGGCATCACTATATATGTATATGTTTACTGAAAAGGTATTGTAAGTTTCCAATTTTTTTTTTTTTTTTTTGTAGATATCACCATCAAATTTAGCTTTTTTCCCTAAAAAGTTATAAAATTCTAAGGTTTGTCTCTTTTTTCAATCATTTTATCCCTGGCCGTATTTTTCCCCTCACCGCTACATAACATTTTTTTTTCTAAAGCAATATAAAAACTATCTTATTTTGCTTTAAGCAACAGCATTGTAAAGTTTGTGCAAGCATTAAATTATGTTAGTCTTTTGATAATGGGGATCCAGTAGAGATGCTTTAAATTAAAACATCCTAATGATTATATATATACAGTCGAATCCCATTTTAATGAATACCATTATAGCGAAAATCTTGTTTTAACAAACATTTTTCTAACCTCCCCCCCAGATAAGTTTCACATAGGAACAATGCAAAAACCTGTAATTCCTTTGTAACGAAATTTTGTTATCATGAAGTGATTTCTCCTGTCTGTTGGAGTTTGTTACAATGGGATTCGACTGTATATCTCAAATCGGTGTCTGGTAAAAGCAAAGAAAACTGATCTTTCTGTTAATTTTTTTTTTTTTAAATTTATTGATTCACAAAAAACTGCTTGTGACTGGACAAATTAAGTGCGTAAAAGAATCAAACATGAATGAGATTCATGTGTATCTTTCAAGTGATGATAGATTCGATGTAATTAAATCTCAAAATATTTATTCTCCCCCCCCCCCCCATGTTTTTTTTCTTCTTTTTTTTTGTCAGAAAAATTTAACCTTAGAAAACTTTCCCAGTTGATTATATTTATGAAAATTCTGTCATAGTTCTTTGTTTCAGGATTGGCTGTGCAGTGATAAATTATGTATAGCCTAAACGCAATGCTTCTGTTTCAGAGTTGGTGACCAGTCTTCTAAAAAGGCAGTTGCGGTGTTCAGCATATATCTCTCTTCTCTCTCTGTGTCAGTTTCACCAGTTCTCACAGAGCCTTTATATAGAGGTTTTTTTATTCTTCAGACCACAGCATATTTGTGTCATAACATTGTTTCTCATTTTACCCTTTCCTTTGTGTTTTCCCTGATCAACTTAAAAAAGATATGTTTATGGTTGTGGATTAAGAGATGTGTATGTTTTGAATGTTGTGTATCGAACGTTTTCCTGAATGTGCATGCTTTCGACATTTGAATCTGAATTTAGTCATGCATCAGCCTTTATTTTTCCCCCTCTATGTATGCATTCACGATGCAATTTTTTCAACTTTTAATTCATGCCCCTATAATTTCTTTCAAATATAGAAATTTAATACTCGAACGTTCAACATTTAGACAGAAAATGTTATTTTGAAGGTGTTCTTTTACAGATTTTTTATTTGGAATTAACAGCTTGTAGCTTCAATAAAACATGACAACCCTAAAGCATTATGTTCCGAAAATTGCTTCGAAAACAATCTCAGGAAGTATTCTAAGAAAAGAAAGAATGCTTTCATGTAGGAGACACTTATGGGAATTTTTACCTCGGAATATTTTCCCCTCAGCTGACGAATCATTACAGAACAATGCAAAACATTCTGCTTTAGGGTGTGACCAAAAAATAAATTTAATGTCTGTATCTAAATTGCAGTAAAACTTAACTCTTAAAGTTGATACTGAATTGCACGTGCATCAAAAATGTTCTTTATAGTGCATGACTAGGGAAAAGCTTGTCCACCTGTGTGATATATAAATGGATGAGCGTATTCTGTTTTAGCGGAAGAAATGCTTGTTAATGGACATTGAATTTTTTTATTAGCCTTTCTTGCCCACCTGTTTACACATAATGGGGAAAAGATGCATTTGTAGTAGAAATTTACATGTGAAAAGTTTTGTGCAGAATAAAAAAAATTAGCACAGCAATTTTATTACATTTCACATGAACCACTCAAGTGAATATCTTTTACAGTCATAACAATTATAGACTTTAGAGAAGTTTGACTAGTTTTTTCACTCGACAAAAGTTCTATTTTTATTAAATCAATCATTTCCTATAATCATCTTTGAAATATAAGAGCTAGTTTCAGCTCCTTTTAATCCAGGAACCTTTGGTACATGGCCCTCAGAGGTCTTGGTCAGGCTGCAATGTGAAAAGAAAATAACTACTCAATATTAAAAGGGAAATTGAATGATAAAATAATTTTAAAGCTTTTAGGTCACTAAACCATATTATTTGGGAGAGAGTACCTAGATCTCTCTCCACGGTGACCTTATGTGCGATGTTTGTTCAAAAGTATCAGACAATGATTTTTCATGCATGAAGCTAGAAGGCGTAGTTTGCTGCACGTATGTAGGCAATTTTAATGTACATGCTTGAATTTCCCTGCTGGCAGATCGCTAATGAGTAAGGAAGTGTGAGTGAGTGCCATCAGATTTTCTTTTCTGGCAAAATTGCAGAAAAGCACCACTACTGCATTGAATTCTGTGTAAAGCAGAGCGAGTCCCAAATAGAAACAATCAGCAAGATTCAACAGGCATCTAACGAAGCAATGGGCACCACACAGGTAAAAGAGTGATACAACTGCTTCAAAGATGGCCGTGCATCAGTGAAGAGACCACAGTCATGCTGACCATCTTCTTTGACTCCAATGGCATGGTATGGTTCATCTTGAGTAAACACCACGTGGCACAACCATCACCAAGGAGTACAACTAAGAGATTCCAAGCTGCCTTCATGATGCTGTGAGACTCAAATGGCCGGATCTGTGCGCTACAGACATTTGGTAGCATCATCACGATAACACACCTGCCCATTTAAATTTGGTTTAACGTGTTTTGGCCAAACACACAACAGGCCTGTGCTTTGTCCGGCTCTTTACTCTCCCAGCATGGCTCCTGGCTCTTCCCCAAGCTGAAAATGCTCTTGAAAGGGACCTGATTAGTCAAACAAAATTTTGATGACACTCACACTTTCTCTGTCATCGACAATCTGCAGGCACAGAAAAATTCAAGCATGCACATTAATCATTTTATCATTTTTGTCGCACCACTGTCATTTTCTGCACACGAGGGCTAATTAGACCAGGACCTACAATTTATTGCCAATTCTGAACAGGAGGCTTGTTTTTTTATACTCATTGTGAGGTTGGTGTGCTAACCCCTTCGATGGGGGAACGCCCTGCGGTAGCAATTTTTTCTGCAGTCATGCCGCCGTTTCTGTTATACCCCTGTGTCAGGAAAGTTTTCTGACAAGGACGGACCAGGTATTGAACTCTAAACATCCTTTGGTACTTCAGGCGAGTATCTTATCCTGGGCTACCCCCCCCCCCCCACCTGCATGCACATTAGGATTGCCTACGTATGTGCACCAAACTATACCTTTCTGTCTTCATTGGTTTATGCACAAAAAATTATAGTTGAATACTTTTTGAACAGAGCAAACCTTGTAATGTATCAAATGCATGGCATTGCTTGAGAATACAGTTCTAGATGCTGCAGTATGATGGCTTGGTGTCCTGCAGGCTTCATGGAAATTTTTTCCTGTGTGACTTGTGATGCCTGTAGAAATTTCAAAATCCCTATGTGAATCATACAAGTGCATATACAAAATGTTTTGATTGGTTTAATTCAATTTATTTTCCTCTTCTCATTTTCTATGCATGCACTGTTTTGCATCAGATGCATGTCAATCTAGAGATGTGGATTTATTTTTTCATGACTTGTACATGGAATTTTTTTGATAACTCAAGGTTATTAGTCTATAAGGTGTTGCAATTAAAAAAAAAGAAAGATAATTCAGATTTAAAAATCTAGAGAATTTTTTAAAGATTAAGTCTTTAAGAATTTTAAAGTTTTTTTAATGTATAATTTTATTTTGAGTTATTCTTTACCACTTATTTTTATCTTCAGTTATCACGACGATTTTACGGTCCCAAGTTGTTAACTCATATTTCCCTGGACCAGGGGTTCTCAAACTGTGCACTGCTAACCTTTGCCAGAGTGGTGGCCCGACAGAGGTTTTTTGAAAAAATCCTTTGTTAAACAGCGTCGATTAGGGTAAGGGGGCACCGCAAGTTGAAAAAAAAAATTGAGAACCTCCTGCACTGGGCTATATACTACTGTGAAAGGAATGAGTACTTTCAAAATAAGCACTAAATGAACTCGGACTGCGCCTTTATGTCATAAGATTTACCGTTCAAATATTAATTTTCAAATTTCATTCTATGAAATTTGTCAGAAAGTACCATGATTTCCTGTGGATTATATGTTGGAAAAAAAATCTTTTAAGTAACCTTTTTCCCTGAGAGTTCGAAAAAAAATTTAATATCCATTCTTCTTTCAAAGTAAAAAAATTGAGATGTCGTAGGCTATGGATGGAAGAATTGGTGGTTATTTCTTTTAAAAATGTGACCAATGACACTTTTTTTTTCACCTACAAGAGTACTAGAATTCTTCCAGGGATGAGGTTAATAAATAAATAAAGGATATATCCTATAAATTTGGACATATTTTAAAAAATTTGCATAGTCTGGAGTGGGGTTTGTGCCTTCTACCCATTTGTGTCCACGTGTATTTTTTCCCCCCAAAAAAAAAGGAAATTTAATTTTTCTTTTGTGATTGATTAATTAATTAGATTACTTCTCTTCCCACAAAATTGTTTATTTTTCACAATATTTGGTTTTCATGAAATTAATGACCCTTTTCATAAAAATAAGGAAAATTTTCACAAAAACAGGACCCTACAAAAAAGTTTGGACAGATCCCTGCAAATGTTTTAGGTCTCAATCACCATTTGTGAGAGTATCCTGCAATCATGTGAGAGAACCGTTCACACTTGTACACAACATTTGCAAATAAATAGGAGAGATCTCATTGTATATGGCATCTTACTGCTAGTCGAGGTAGGTGGATTTTGAACGAACCAAGGTTTCAGGTACCTCTATTACCAAAATTCTATAGGAGTCAAGTCTAGAGATCAGGAGGGAGAGGTCATGCATTGTGATGAAATGTCATATTGTTCCCTTTCGACCGAACGTCCTGCTAAGAGACTGCTTTATACCCATTGTTATTTGAGAAGGCCTTCCAACGTGTATAAATGTAATAGTTTCGAGAACATGTCTTTTATGCAGAGATGGCACAGTGTTATCTTCCAGCATCTCTAAGTATCAATCAAGAAGTTCATAAGATAGCTGCTGATTGCCATTGGCTTTCAAAAGGATCAAATTTTGGTGTTGTGTTGAAAAAATCTGGCTATTTGATGAGTCTAAAGGTGTCAATCACAGCATGGCACACCTATTTGGTAAATTTTTTAAAAAATCTGTCCAAATTTATGAGACACCTTGTATAACTTGGTTTTGCTTTGGTTTTTTCCCCCCACCCAAATACAAAATGTCTGTAACTACATGGCTATACAAGGTCCCTGGGCATAGGGAGTGTCTTTAATGTTCCAACCAAAAATTTGTCCTTGTAAGTACAAGTTTTATTGCTTGTGACGTAAATCATCATGACCTGTTCACATTACACAGGAGCTTATCAAAATTGCTGAGGGACAATGCATGGCACATGCATGCATACAGACATGGCTTTAAGATTTCATTGTTGGGGATGAAGGTAACAACTAAAAGTTTGTGAATGTAAATTATATGCCTTACAATTTAGTAGGATGACACGTTTCTGAAAGTAGTGAAATTTGCATTATAGCATTTGCATTTATAATCGGTATTAAGTTTTGGATATTCATAAAGCTGTTAAATATATTGATATCCATCCCTTCAACTGAGGGGGGTTAAGGTACCTGGAATACTGAGCAAACTTATCGTCCTCCATCTTGGCCACAAAACTTCTTATTAACATCTAATAATTAAATAAAATGGTTTAGGATACAACTATTGATTGTAGCAGCAATACTGGCATTGCACTTCACACAAATATGGTGGTTGAGCCAGTCTGGGGTTTCCTAGAGCTATAGCTGGAGATATACCTATCCGTATGTGCAAAATAATTTTTTTCCTGGCAGAGAGCTGTTTAGCTTCATACATCGATATTTCGAATTGCACAAATAAATGGTTGTGTTAGTTACTAATCCATCCCATTGTTTTTAATCATTCTTTCTTTTATGGTTAAAAGCAACAAAATGATGGTCATTAATGTTTTTAGACTTTAGAGGCCATACTGGGAATTGCCTTTTCTGAATAAAACCAACTCATAGTTCAATGTATTCTAGTGCAAAAAGTGCTTATTTTGAGAAAGAAGGTTTCTCATTCATTCTATGACTTAAAAATTACAATAGGGAATTATGAGTATGAATATTAGTGAAGCCTTGTGGAGTCAATAAAGATTATGGAATCATTTTAAAATTTGGTGTTGTGTGAAACTACTACTTCTATAATTCCAAACTTAAGTTCATCTTTTTGTGAAATTTTTTTTTACAGATCCCAGGTAATAACAACACTATCAAAACGGCTACCAAAAAGGAAAACAACGATAACAATTCTGACAAGGTGAGTAGTCTACTAATTGTTAAAATTGTGCAGGATATTGCTTGACTTTTAGTATCAACAGCTGCTTTGCAATAATCATAGATTTAAATTCAAATTTGAACATAGTGTTTGAATGTGCAGAGATTGGTAGTGAAGGTTAATACAAAAACATGTATGCTGTGGAGTCTTGCTCACACACAAGTAAGACATGCCTGGCTTCTGTGTATTTCTTTTTTCCACTAGTGTGCCAAAGGGCTGTGACCATAGCTCCTGAATTGCATATCATGCACACTATGATGCAAGTCTCTGTTGTACCAACAACAGGCGGGTCCTCGTGAGCTACTCTTGTAACTCGTTATCCCATTCACATTGCAAGTGAAGTTTTGCGTTTTGTTTACTCTGTTCCATGTGGTCCAATAGCATTCTTCGCTTTCACCTACACAGGTACTGTAGGGTCGTGGGTAATCACCTCCCATACAGTCAAATGCATCAAACCTTACCCTTAAAGGGTTCGAAAAAACCATTTGCACATCATGAACTGCTTCAAGATCATTGATAAAGTCTTTTTGTAAAACAGTAAGCTTATGTAGTGGGATCTCATTTGAGGAGGAAGAAATCCCTCTTTTCAAATGAGATTGGAGAGATGCAAAAGGATGGAAGTCATGCAAAGCCTTGTAGAAAGAACCATGCGAATGAAGCTGTAGAATTGTGAGCAGGGAATCTGTTTGATGACAATGCAATTTTCCATTTCCACGAAATCCTCATAAAGGGACAAATGCAAGTGTCATTAAATATGTTCCTTTTTAATGTCACACAGAAAGGCAAACATTGCAGTGAGCCAGTAGATAACAATGAGTCTGTAAGTCGTCCTAAATAATAGCCTTCTCCTCTCTCTCATCATTTAGTGAGAGTTACAGTGATCGCTCACTTATGCATCAGTGCAAGAGAACAAGAAAAAAAATATGTATAAGTGAGAGAAGTGTATAAGTGAGTATTATTATTTTCCTATACCTTTAATCAAATCTGCAGAAAATTGTCTTATAACTGAGAGAAATATATAAGAGAGAGATCACTGTAATTTGTAAAAATTATTGTATTGTATGTTTACTTTGTCATTTTGTTATTTATTATATTTTTATTGTATTGAATTACTTATTAGATTATTATGTTGTATTTCTTGTTAAATGTCAGTTCTATCAGTCATTTTTATGTGAATGAACAATTGTGATATGAATCAACTGAGTTTCCATTATTTCTTATGTAAATGTTTATTTTGATATATGAGTGCTTTGGGTACGAGCACATTCACTGAGCAAATTATGCTCATAAACCAAAGTTCCTCTGTATTTTCTAATGAAAACATGATTAAAAATGTTCTTTCATGCTTCAAGGTCAACAAAAATGTGACAGGAGATTTGAAAAATGCGAATAATGGCCCGCCTCCCACAACACTCCTGACGAAAATCAAGTACAATGGTCCTCCTTATGCTAAAAAGGAGAAGCGCCAAAACTCTTCGAGGTTTAACGTTTCTCAGAACAGGGAGTTACAAAAGCTTCCCTTCCTAAGAGGTAAGTTGTGTTTAGGTGTGAAAACATAATCGCCCCTGAATGTCAATACTGCTATATTTTTTTGTAATGCAATGTTTCTGCACTTCATGATTATTGTTTTGAATTTCAGATGCGGCTCCGAATGAAAGGGAAGAGTTGTTCATTCAAAAGTTACGCCAGTGTTGTGTTCTCTTCGACTTTGCTACTGATCCACTCAGTGATTTGAAGTGGAAAGAAGTGAAGAGGGGAGCACTCAACGAAATGCTGGACTACATTTTCACGCAGAGGGGTGTTTTAACCGAGGCTGTTTGTCCAGAAATAGTTCATATGGTTAGATTAATTTTTTTTATTCTTCAGTACCAATTTTGTGCATTTGTGATTTTGTATTCGATTGCATAATACATATACAAGGCCACAACAGGCCCAACAAGGTGGCTGAGAAAAATATATACATAACAAATATGGATGCCATATATTTCTAAAATACAGCAACCCGATTAAAAGTTTGATTGTAAAAAACTATATATAAATGAGAAAATATTATACAAAGCCCATAAAAAATATTTATGGTTGTTTCATTCTAAGTATAGACAGCTTCTTGATTTACACAAATATGTTTATCGTATTTCTTTTTAAACGTGTCAGTTGTGTTGGAATTCACTACCCCTGGGGGAGCGCTATTGCATTTATTCACAACCCTATTTTAGGGAAAAATTCCCTGCGACACACCACAACCTGGAGTTGTCCCTTACCAATCTATTCATGTGTCCCCTTGTCGAAGCAGTCAGCATATTATATGCATCATATGATAATAAGTGACAGTTATGGTGCCTGCCAACGGCCATACCATGCTGAAAACACTGGTTCTCGTCTGATCACTGAAGTTATGGTGTCTGGCAGCCAGGATTTTATCAGTTTTGACAGGGATAGAAATCAGTTTTTGCCAGTTACTACCACTTTAAGTGGTGAAAACAAACTTCAACATTTTTGTGTGTGTCATTTTTTTAAAATAATTTAATGATACTGTGCCTTAATAGCCCAATTTAATTAACCACTGAAGAAATAAAGTGAAAATATTTAAATGTAGATTAATTAATTTTATTCGAGTAAAGCTTTACTGTTAACGTGAATAAAAATGAATTAAGGTTGTGAAACAAACTATCAAGGATCTAAGAATAATCAATACAAATCAGGGTGCCGCTAGGTTTTGCACATTATAGTATTAAAAACCAAAGTATTTAGCATGTTTTTTTTTATCAAATTGTTTGGCTGGACGTGATAAATCCCATTTGCAAGGTCACTGTTGTGACTAGGAAAATTGTTTTTGGAACCTAATATATATCATATGGTTGCTAAATTAGAGTCCGAGGATGACAAAATTTAATAAATTCATCACGTAACTCCTAATGTTGAAAGACGTAATCAAGTTTTGGAAATGTAGAAAAGCATTATTAAGGACTGTTTTTTTTTTTCTTTAGTGAAAACCATGGTTGTGGCTGTTAAGAAATTTATCTAGTGTTCAAATATTTTTTCATTCAGAAAGTGCTGTTATCTAAAACCTCCAGCTGCTGTGGTGGTCGAGTGGTCATAGTGACGGACTCGCATCTTGGGGATCCGTGTTCGGGTGCCACAGTGGTGGTCGACTGAAATTGGTTTTCTGTGGTTCCCAACTTCAAGGCACAAATGCAAGTTGATCTCCCCGTCAAAAAGTCTCGCCATAGAGAGTAACAGGCCTACAACATTACAAATATTCAGTCATTACACTTCACTCATAAATTGAAGTATAGATGGCAGCACTGAAATATCAGGCACAACACTAGCTACACACTCAGACTGTTAGGTGCACTCACTTTGTTCCATACTCTGCCGCGAAGCTGGGCTGGAAGAGATCTCGGCAACGGGATAAGTCCGGTGGCAGAGCCCCTGGCGTTCATTCATTCATGTCTAAAACTTCCACCTCATAACCATACCTGAATATATGACATGAAGTTAGACTATCTATGTTGTGAAATTAAAAAGAAATATTAAATAATGGAAAAATTAGTTGCCATTTGTTTCGACCATTTAAAGATGCTTAAGGTAAACCCCTCAAAATGGTCAAAACTGATATGGGCCTAAGAGATTGAAACAAGTTTTATTCATAGTTAAAGACAAAATTGGGTTTTGGCTTGTCAAAATACCCTACTGGTGGCATAGAAAAGAAAACTCTCACAGGGGTTTGTCCAGCTAACATATAGGTCAGTTTTCCAGACCCTTAACAAAATATATAAGTACAAATGAACTATACCATGAATTGATTTCATTTGTGTAAATTAATCAATTAGTTAATTTATCACATTTCTTTTGTGATAAATTAACTGTTAAGCAGTAGCAGCATTTGGAAAAGAAGAAACAAAAAGTATTAAATCAAATAGCATTAGTAGATTTTTCAAATCCTGATAAGTGGCATGGAAGCATAGCTGCTTGTAACCATCTTTATTAAGCATGCTAGTCTCATTTGTCCTCATGTGCATAAAATAATAGTGGTGTAACAAACATGATCAAAGAATTTCATCTACATATTATTTCTATAGGTTGCAATTGATTGTATAGCTTTTAACAGGGCTGGGCTTAAGAATTTTACAGTTTTCTGCTTTCTACAATGTATAAGGGGAAGCTCTAGATTGTAGACCCGAGGATCAACATTTTTCTTGAAAATTTTAGGTCTATATGAAATTTCATAATTCCCTCCAAAACGAAAATTATACAGGGACTAACTGAAAATATTGTCTTAGGATGGAGTAGGATTCCGTCTTTATTTCTGTTTGTTAGCAAAGCATAAAATTTAATTGTATGTATTTTTTATATTCTACAAATTGGCAGAATTAGCAGCTATTATAGCTCTCTTGAGAAGAAATTAATAAGGCCTGTGGTGCAACCATTCCCTTTGCACATGCCAAAGTCTGGCTCTGGCTTAAGACAAGGTCTTCATTTTATTATAATAATTAAAATAATCTTTTGGCTGAAAATATTTTAATGTTAAGCAATTCATGCTAAACTACTCACAGCCTTTTATCCTCAGCACTATACATTAAAAAAGAATCATTGTGTAGTTTGATATTTTTCTCAAAGAATTTCTGCATTGGTGTGATTTTATAAATTGCATATTTTTACCTTTATTTCTCATTACAGTTTGCTTGTAATGTTTTTCGGACGTTACCACCATCTTCAAACCCCAGTGGGGCAGAATTCGACCCTGAAGAAGATGAGCCTACTTTAGAAGCAGCATGGCCACATATCCAGGTAAAAAATAAAATTTACATTCCTTTTTTATTCTTCTGCTAAAATTACAATAATTTTACCAATTACAATTGAGTTTCTAGAGATCTAGAATTAGAATTACTGTCACATATGTTATATCAAACCACTGAAAGAATGTATATATATATGTGTAATTATCTAGATTAACACATTAACACAGGCTCCTAATGGTTCAATATACATTTAGAATAAAACTATGACTCATGAAAAGAAAGAATCAGTTAAATTTCAATAGCATTTAATATTTAATCAAATGAACATATGAAAAGAACAAGTTATATTTACACAAATAAAAAGTCAATTAAAAAACCATTTCCATGATACCAAAATCTGCATAAATACATAGACAGAATACTGTATGTTCAATTATAATTATTTTAACTTGATGTTGGAATAACTCTCTTTTAATCACTCTTTATTCCTAATTTCGCCAATTTGCCCCTTGTTAATTCCTCATAATTTAGGTTTTAATTAAACCTCCATAAATTACTTAAAATGTGGTAAGAATTTCTTTCCTACCTTTCCTCCATCCCTTTTGTCACGGATGATCGGCGCTCCTGGTGGGAATCTATTACCATGTCTAAAAACAAATTTTAAGTGCTACATCTTTTTCTCAACTTGATTTCTAGCTTGCACTAATCAATCTACTTTAATTTTTCAAAAATTCCAAAAAGTAAAGTTTTGAGGGGTACCAACCCCCTATTTCTAATTGGTAGTATGGCTTCAAAGAAAGATCCTTCCATTGGGTGATGAGGATTACGTAGGTACAAATTAGTATTAATATTGACATCATTGGTCAAGGTTCACCCCCTACGATCTTTCGAAGCATATGGGAGGAAGACGTTTTTTCAGTGGGGGGGAGGGGGGGTGTACAAAAAAAAAGAGAAGGAAAAGAAAAGAAGAGAGGAAGCAAAGAAAGTCAGAAAAGGCGCATTAACCCCATGGAAGGGATGTGTAAATTAGATGAAATAAAGCCATAAAGTCAATTGCCTGCAGGTGGCAATACAATGATCAAGAGGTTTCAGTATTATAGGGGAGAGAGAGAGAGAGAAAAGAAGAATACGGAGCGGCTATTACGCAAACTTTGAAAGGGCCCTTTAAGTAAGTGGCCATAAAATTAAGGAGTGTTGATGGAGGCGAAAGAGCATGTTTTGTACATTTAAATGGCTTAAGTCCCCGTTTCCCTTTTCTCTTATCATTATAATATTATATTGGGCTGGAAATTGGAACTCTCCCACTTCATCTGATAGCGATGGCTATCGACGCCATAGCACATATTCAGGGGTGGTAACTTTGCGCCAAAACAAATATATTGCGCCATCCTGCTCCAATAGCGTGTTTTCGCATTTTTCTGCGCCAAATAGCGACTTTTGCTTCAGTATGCCCGGAATTTCGGAAAGGATGCCAAAAAATTTTTGTTCCTGCTAGCCACGAAACGTTTCTTTACGAGAAGAGCGTGTTTTATTCCACTAAAACTATCGGCCCATGATCGGGCTTTCCATCGCGAAACCCCGATATTGTCTGTGATCATGGAACTGAAGATGGTTTGCAATGCCTTTCAGCTTTAAAGTGCAAATTCGAGTGTTTCTGTTTAAAAAAAAAGTCGTCACTGGAAGCAGCAGAAATTACTGTAGTCGATTGTCATTGTGTTAAATCCCGATGTTTCATGAAAAAATTTTCATTCCGGGAGTAAAAAGCGCATGTTCGCCGAATTACGAATGTTAGTTTAGAAACTTTGCCGAATAACAAGCGTTAAATCGTCAATATCGCCAAATAGCGAGTATCAGATCGCCAATCTCGCCAGATAATGAGTGCTGAATCGCCAAACATCGAGTTGATTCTTCCGTAATTCTCTCCCATTTTGCAACAATTTCTTTCCAAGTATAAAAAAATTTAAAACTTATAAAATTTTTTTAGCTCATTTGAAGTGCTGCTGTTCAAGGCAGCAAATAGTGCCCACAGTAAGCAAAAATCATCTTAAATAGACGGGTGCAAAAATTTTTATGACAGCTGCTCTTTCAAACAAGGTGTCAAAAGCCTAAAACACCAAAAACAAAAATCAAGCTGACGAAAAGATGTTTGATAACAAAAGACAGTGCAGTTTTATTTCGAAAAGGGTTGAGGGTTAACGAAAATATTCTTGTTAATTTCACTGCTCCAATTTATAAATATCTGCTCCGAATCCCATATTTTGCTGCTCCAAAATTGCTCGAAATCCTGAATTTGCTGCTCCAAAGCTGCTCCGAAATGGACTTGGTCACTTCCCACCCCTGCATATTTCTTAAAAATAGTCTCATTCCGATGTTTGTCAAAATTTCACCCAGAATTGATTTTGTGGTAAGGTCAAATAAAGAATATGAGCTGCTCAGCAAGGTCCATTTACTGCAGCTTCATAGTTCATTAAACACACTGAAGCGGCTGAAACATTCAACATAACGCTTGCATTTAGTTCAATAAAATAGATTAATATTGAGCTCAGACAGTGAGTGTGTGTTCTGAAGCATATTGAGGAATTTATATTTCTAATATATGCTTTAATTTATTTTTTTAGAATTTGGCAATTTGTTTGTGATTTTTATTACTATTTTTTTTATTATTTTATTTTTTTTTTTTCTTGGAATCCAATTATAATTAGTAATAAAAATCAAAAATAAACTGCCAAATTTTAAAAAATTGAAGAAATATAAAGCCTACATTAAAAATATAAATTCCTCATATGCTTCATAATAGAATAAAGCTATTTTCAATAATTATTGAAAAATAACAATATATTCTGTTATTGTAATGTTGTGCATTTATGCTGCTGTATGTTCCTGGTGCTTATAAATGGTCATAAGTTATGTTGTTTAACCAGAGGGACTCCAGTTGACTTGCAATGTTCATTGATGTCAAATTGCTTTCTCATGTTAAGCATTAGAAAGTCCTGTGCATATATCAAGGTGGTATTAAATGAATATCTAATGAAGTATATAATTAGAATAACTCCTTTGAAATTTTCCAAATGTTTTGGTTTTTGTAAATTCGAAAAATGAATTAAATTTTCTCTAAATCTCTTTGTGTACGCTGGCATTTCATTTACAAAATTTAACCTATCTATTTATTTGTATTTTTTTATATTTCTAGTTGGTATACGAATTATTTCTCAAATTCCTTGAGTCTCCGGATTTCCAGCCCAACATTGTAAAGCGATACATCGACCAAAAATTTGTTTTACAGGTACTGATTACATGCAAGCTTAGTATGGGAAAAAAACATTTGATAAATTTCTTTGATATTGTAAAAATTCATAATCAAAAATTTAAAGTTGTCATTGGTGTAACTTTTTTTTGAGAGGAAGATTATCTGAATGTTCATGGATCTGTGATGTACCCTATATGACACATTGATCTTGTGTATCCTTCAACTATTAATAATAACTAACCATAAATTTGACATTTTTTTTAGGCTGGATATGATCGTTGATGATTATATAGCTTGTTTTTATTTTTTTTTTCTATTGTTTTACCAATGTAAACTTTTTGAATTCTCTTTTGAACAGCTTCTGGAACTTTTTGATAGTGAAGACCCGAGAGAAAGAGACTATTTGAAAACGACTTTACATAGGATATATGGGAAATTTTTGGGCTTAAGAGCATATATTCGCAAGCAAATCAACAACATTTTCTACCGGTATTTCTTTTATTTTTCTGCTGTGTGATCATCATTAGTTCCTCGTCGTATCATAACTGTATTTGCTCAGTCAAAATGTTGAATCCTTTATTTTTTTTTCCATCTGTTCTAAAAAGATTTTCCCCCTCTTTTTGAATTGTTTTTTTTTTAATATATATTCAGAAGTTATGAGCTAGAAAGAACTGTCTTACATGTATTAAAAATTGAGATATTTTTTAGAATGTACGGTATGTTCTATAGATTTCCTTTTGAAAATCTTCCGGCCAAAGAACTGTAAATGTAGTCAGTTGGAAAACCTGAAGAAAGATACTGTGCTTTCACCTTACATATGCCTTTGATATAGGAAAGAAATTGAAAAAGAAGCTCTACACATATATGGATTATAGTGCCTTTTACTACCCAATTAGGACATTGTGAACGAAGAATGAAATTTTTTTTGTCAATAAGGGAACCTGACCACCTACGTAGTTGTGCAGTTTACAATGATAACTTAATGGAAAAAAATTAGTCTGGCTCAACCTTAGCTTTACAATAGGGCCATTTAAGTATTACATCAGCAAATTTTTAGCCATGTGTCTAACCCCCCCCCCCCCCCCCGGGTCAGCAAATTTCCGTCAGCACCCCCCCCCCATACGTCCTAATGCATTATGGAATCAGATACGTATGAGGGGGGGGGACAATATTTAAAAGCAAATTTGATTTGGAAAGAAAATACCTTTATATGTTATTATAATCAATTTCTGTTAACTTCAAAGCTTACTCAAATTAACTTTGAAGGCTAAGAACACAAAATTTTTCTTTAAGAAACTCATTGTGACCCACCCTCTAAGCCACAAATGCCAAACTTATGGATCACAGGCCAAATGTGGCCCTCTGGGATATCTGATGTGGTCCACCACCTCAAACCTAATTTTGATGAAAATGAACTAAGCAACACATTTTCAGATCGCTTAAGTGAACTGTGACACATTTTCAGATCAATCAAGTAGCCTGTGAAACTTTCACGGATGACCCAGACACATCTACAAATCATTTGAGTGATCCACAGCACAGTTCCAGAGCACTTAAGTTGTCTGTGACACATTTAGAGATCTCTTATGGGGAATGTGGCACAATTTTTGAGCACTTAAATGGCCACAGTGCAGTTCTACATCTTTCAAGTTACCCGTGGGACATTCCCAGATTATTTAAGTGATCAACGGCATATTTACAGATCATTTGAGTGACGCACAACAGTTTCAGAGCACTTTAAGCTGTCTGCTACACATTTCTAGAACACTTGAGCGGCCCGAACCAACACTTCCTACAGAAGGCCTCCGCACAAGACTCATGACGTCATTGAAGAAGGCCATTTCTCCTATTCTCATTGGATATACTGCAAAAAAGGGTAAAGATATTGCATGCGTCAGCCTACTATATCCAATGACAATAGGTGAAATGGCCTTTTTCTATAACGTCACAAGCTTCGTGCGGAGGCCTTTTTCTATAAGTTGTGTTGCCCGAACACCTTTCCAGCTCACTTGAAGGATCAGCGAGACATTCAGAGATCACTAAAGTGGTTCTATAGAGGACTTATCGATAGGAAGAATGTTAGTTCAGGTACCCACAAACTAGCGAAAGGTTCTTCTCATTTTTGGTGTACCCAGTAAGATGCCATTAAGAATATTTCATATTTTTATAAAGGGTGGTTGATGACCTAAGCATTATTCGAACCCCCCCCCCCCCTTATTATTCTATGCATCACATTTAAAATGTAAACAAGTGAACTAACCAGTATTCAGATTCAAATTGAGTGGCAACAAAAATGGTCGAATTGCATTTTATGATCACCATCTTCGATTAAAAACACCAAAATCACCATACAAAATCGCAAAAATGCACAGATTCACTAGCTATAAGCGGTAAATATATTATTTTTACCTCAGCTTTCCGTCGGTAGTATAATATAATCCTAAGATAGTTTAAGATAATTCATTGGGGTGAATTAACCGGGAAGCCGGTTCGATTATCTGGGTTCTAATGCAGTAAAAAGCATGTCTTAAAATAATACCTGTTGTTCTTTCAGCTTTGCTTTCTAGTTGTTCTTTCATTAAACTGTACATATGGACTCTGTTTTCGTGTTGATTTTGTGAACATCATAATTTCAATAAAATTCCGGATACCCTGATATAATACCAGCTGTGCAGAGAGTTTGGCCCTAAAAGAAGACTTTTTTGGATAATTTTAAAGATAAGCAATTAGCCTTGAAAAACCACAAGCAAGCAACCTAACCCAGCAACCCCATGTAAACAAAACTGCGCCCAGGAGGAGAAAGATGGCTTCCCACAGAACGCTAGCAGCCAATCACAGGAAAGCGGGAGTTTCTCACACCTTGCATAGTGTGCAGTTTGCTGACACCACGTTTGGATACCAGTTTCCCCATAGAACTGATTGCGTTTGCTCTTAATGCAGCTTTGGGTGAGAATATCAACATATGCTTATATAACTTTGTTATCTCTACTCAATCAGTTGAAATATCTATTCTAACTCCCATGAGTCTCTAGAACCAGGTTTATTATATCTATTCCCTTGGAAATCATGAAAGATTATTTATCCCCCCCCCCCCCCCAAATTCATATTCAGTGTCTAGCAATTCAACTGCTTTTATTTCACTTCTCTAGTTCTAACTTGGTGATAATGCTGAGAATTTTCAAAATACACATTTAGTTGGGGAATCGCTTTGAATAGATAGCATTATGACCTTTTAATATGGCAATGTCATTGCATTGAATAATCTGTAACTTTTCTCTTTTGATTTCAGGTTTATATATGAAACAGAACATCACAATGGTATTGCCGAACTTCTGGAAATTCTAGGAAGGTGAGTCTTGATCAGAGCTCGTGTACATTTCTTTTTAATTAAATGGCTATAAAATTATTTCAAATATTTTGTTAAAAAGTATTTTATAATTTTATTGGAGCATTGTAATGCTCTTGTGGGGAAACACAAATACAAAGGGCATAATCTGTATAATAATTTTAGATACAAAAGACTGTACACCAATCACATTTATTTTCCTGTTATATCAATGGTTATTTAGAGATGTGATGTGAAAATATTCTCGGAGAACGAGAATATTCTCCCGGATGTAAAAATTGGAGAATGATCAAGAATATTCATATTTCTTTTAAATAATTTAAATAATGTTATGAAATATAACTAAGCTTTCATTGCCAGAAGCATTTAAAGCAAAAAAAATTTTGTCATAATCACCTTAGTTACAATGATGATTTTTAGTTTGAAAATATTCTCGGTCATAGTGAGAGATTTCAGTTTTTTGTTAAGATTCTGAAAACCTTTAAAAATTAAATTGAAGATATACACTGCTGGCCACCGTAAATGCAACACCCTGAAGGAAGCATGCAAATAATACGAAATTTACAACATGCATTAGCGGAGGTGAGATATGCAAATGATTAGAATTTCAGCGCAGACGCACATCACGCGCGCTTGTGGCGCTTGAAAAACTTCAAAGCACTATTTAAGGCTTGGAGATTTCGACGATTTGAAGTACGGCAATTGTGTTTTTCTTGTGGTTTTTTCAAAAAAACGATCAATTATGCCTCGTAGAAAACAGCGATCATCTTTTGATCAAGTATCCGAGTTCGACAGAGGAAGGATAGTGGCCTACCGAGATTGTGGATTATCTTTCAGGGAAATCGGTAGTCGTGTTGGACGAAACCAAACAACTGTAATGCGGATATGTGATCGTTGGATGCAGGAGGGTACGACGGACCGACGTGTTCAATCGCATCCACCTCAGTGCACCACTTCACGTGATGACAGGCGTATTGTGCGTATGGCAGTGACGGATCGCTCAGCCACATCACGAACCATAGCACAGCACATTCAGTCTGTACCGCATCATCCAGTGTCTGCGCGTACCATTCGACGCCGTTTACAGCAGAGTGGTCTGTCCGCAAGACGTCCATTGCTTCGTCTACCCTTGACGCAGAACCACAGACGTCTCCGCCGCCAATGGTGCGATGAAAGAAGGACGTGGACGGCACAATGGAATGAAATTGTCTTTACTGACGAGTCACGCTTCTGTCTGCAACACCACGATGGTCGGATTCGAGTCTGGAGACACCGTGGAGAGAGGATGCTGAATAGCTGCGTTATGCACCGCCACACTGGTCCTGCACCGGGTATTATGGTATGGGGCGGTATTGGATATCACTCTCGCACTCCTCTAGTACGCATTGCCGGTACTTTAAAAAGCCAGCGCTACATCTCCGAGGTGTTGGAGCCAGTTGTCCTTCCTTACCTTCAGGGCTTGCCCACAGCCATATTTCAACAGGATAATGCGCGACCACACGTGGCACGCATTGTCCAAAGGTTCTTCGTCAATCGCCAGATTGAATTGCTTCCCTGGCCAACTCGCTCTCCGGATCTTTCGCCGATAGAAAACATGTGGTCCATGGTTGCTCAACGATTGACCCAGATTACATCCCAGCTGCCACACCAGATCAACTTTGGCAACGCGTGGAAGCTGCTTGGTCTGCTGTACCCCAAGAACACATCCAAAGTCTCTTTGAATCAATGCCGAGGCGTGTGGCAGCGGTGATCTCCAACAATGGCGGCTACTCTGGCTACTGATTTTGTCAGGAACCACACTTCACAGAAGTCTATAAATTTAATCATTTGATGCTTGGTCAACATGTTATCTACAAAATAAATATTGTTGCGATATCTCTTGTCTTTCTTGGTGTTGCAATTTGGGTGGCCAGCAGTGTAGAACAACTGTTGTTTTTTCAATGTACGTACTGCATGCACGTAAATTTTTTATCACTAGTATTTCTTTGCAAGTTCAGTCATGTTGGTTTCATTTTCTTGCTCTTGAAGTTTAATGTTGTGGCTATAAACTTCAATTTTCCCCGTCTTCTTGATAGAGAGAGAGAGAATATTCTCTAGAAAGACTACTATTATAGATTATACTGGAGAATATTCTTAATGAAAATAATAAGAATTATTCTCAAGTTATTTATAGAGATTATTTATTATAATTTATATTGTAAATATTCTTGAGAATATTCTCCTAAAGATTATTCTCAAGAATTTTACATGTCTGTTTTATCTATATCCAATGTTGGTACAGTTGAATCTCTCAATAACAGACACCTGTGGGGTTAAATTTTAGTTTTAACATTAGCAGGAGGTACCTGCTAATGGGGGTGGGGTGTACATTATGAGCAGTTCCACTGTAATATCAAATTTCAATGTTATGACTACAACCATTGGAAAACCTCAGTATTAATTAGTTCAATACAATTTTTTTTTTCTGCAGCATCATCAATGGTTTTGCTCTTCCTTTGAAAGAAGAGCATAAAGTTTTTCTTCTAAAGGTGTTGATGCCATTGCACAAAGTGAAATCTCTTAGCGTTTATCACCCTCAGCTTGCCTATTGTGTTGTGCAGTTTCTAGAAAAAGATCCTAATTTAACAGAACCAGTAAGTCATTTTAAATGAATTCCCATTGCATATTTCTGTTGATAATTGTTGTATCATTGGTGATTTAGTTGCTTATCTGCTGCTATGAAAATTATGTACTTCTTTCTTTTAAGTTTTCTAAACCTTGTTTTGACTGTGTTCTTTTATATATACTATTACAAATAGAAATAGCACATAAGAAGTTTAAATTCCTCATGTATGTTTCATCACATAATACATGTCCAACATAACAATTATGTACCTTGATTTATAAAATACTTCAGTAATACAGTAAAACCTGTCCAGGATGTACACTAGCAAAAAAAACTTGTCTGGAACAGAATCAGAATATAGTCCCGTAAATGATTAGTGCATGCATATGCACCTAGGTAAAACTGAAACCTGTTTAAAGCAGTAAAATATTTTGGTTATTGATGTTCTGTTTCATACAGGAGTCACTATACATGTAGTCAAACCTATTACATAGCTGTCAAGTCTCCCGAAATTTAGCTTTAGAGATTAGCTCCTCGACCTCCCGAAAAGTTCTTAAATCTCCCGAATTTTTACAAAAATCACAAAAAATCTCTAAATTGTCCCTAAAAATTTCCTACTTTATTTTTTTTTTTAAATCTCCTCTTAAAAACCATCCCTAAGGAATTTCTTGTGGGGCATGTAGTCTTTTGTCTCTGTTTTTTTCCCTTTCGATATGACGTCACACGTCGTAAATGGGGAAATTTATTTTTTAAGAAAGTTTTACAAACCCTCTGATGGTTTGTCTTATCATGCAGGGAAATAGCTTAGCAGCCAATAGTCCTGGATAATAATTGAAAATTATAGTGACACGCATATGGTCAAAATTTCTTTTTTTTGAAGTTATGTACGTGCCATATAACAAAACATGAATACTGATAAGCAAAAACATATTTAGAGAGAAACGATGTCACTCTCCGCTTTTCATACGAAGTACGAAAGCCTGGATTACCAAGCGGAGATCGAGATGATGTTCGGAAAGAAAATTCACATTCCTCTGTGGGGAATGTGAATTTTCTTTCCGAACAACATCTCGATCTCCGCTTGGTTATCCAGGCTTTCGTACTTCGTATAAAAACATATTTAATCAATTTTAAAGATACTTATTCCCCGATAAATTTCATTTCATCAAACGTTCCAGAAAAGGGCAGACTTTTTCTTTTTGTACAAGTTTTGTTACGGACATAAACATCGACCATGGTGGAAAGACTGACATCATCACCCATGTGAAATGAAAAAAACCTTGTCACAAAAAGTCATGTGTTCTTCAGAAATTGACGCTTTTTCTTCCTTCATCTTCCGATGATTTTGGGGTCATTCGCGCAGAATGTTTGTTTACAGCATTTCTGACTATACACAATATTTATTTATTTTTTTTAGATCACCATTTTGAAGTTTTGGCCACCAATTTCACTTGTTTTTTGGGTAGGGGTTTTATTCCCAAGGGTTTAACTTCCATGTGTGTAAAACCCCTATTTTGTTTAACTTCAATTTTTGAGTAGAGATTTTATTCCCTATGCTTTAACTTTTATGTGTGGAAACTCCCTATTTTATTTGGAAAAATCTCTTTTGTATTTATTAGGGAATGGTTTTAGTATAAAATACTCCTGAAAATCTCTCAAATTGTCATTCTCAAAAGTTGGCAGCTATGCTATTATAACAAACCTCCTGTCATGATGAAGTTTTTGATCTTGTCAAATTTTTTGTCTCGTTCAATGACAGTGAAACCTCACTACAATGATACTCGCTATAACGATAAATCCCTCTACAACAATATTTTTCAAGTCTTGTTTGGAAAGGCCTGTAGTCTAATGTTAAACTACTGTCTCTTGATATAATTATAATCCATCTACAACTATATTTTTTCCTTCTCACAGAGTATCATTATTTCACTGTAGTTTTTTTGTCAATTAAGTTTAAAACTGAATTTTCAACTATTTTATCTATTTTTAAATCCATTCATTTTTTATTTATTTTTTTTCATGAAAATGAGAATATACTGTACCAATATCTCCACGTTATTCAATCTTCTTTTATTGCTTAACAAACCAAATATCCAATTGCTGGGCAATCGATGCTTGATTTTACTAACCTCCAATTTAAGAACATACTTTTTTATTATGAACTGGTCTTTTGCCCCGAACAGCATAACATGCCATAGAGTTAATATTAAATTCTGTTTAAATTTCCATTTTTATTAAATCCCTATTTTATGAATTGGTTTTCCTTCTGCTATTTTTTTTTCTTCCAGCCTCCCTCAGAGTTCATTGTAACCTAAAGTAAACTTATTCAAACATTCGTGTCTAAAGAGAAATTATAGGAAGAGGGGGAGGATATATGCAGAGTTCATTGTCATCACCAATATGCAAGTGTTTTGAGAACATGTGCCAGGAAAGAAAATTCAATTGTTAGTGGGAGCAACTATGAAGTGAAGATGCATTGAACATTTTATTTACTGTCTGCACATTATAAATGGATAAACTCGGAGCCGTTTCAAGAGCACTGTGGGTTCCCGAGCAAATCAATTTTTTTGAGACCTCCTACCCTGCCAGAAATGATTGCTTGCTAATTTACATGCGTAATCTAATGACATATTATCATGGGCCCCAGGCCATGCCTGGCTTGGACCATGCGTTAAGAGGGCACTGGATAAACTAGTGGTTTAAGAAATGGTATGATACATTAGCTTATTGATAAGGTCATTTCTGAGTCGAGGGTTGATCCCACTCTACATCAATGCTTGACAATAGATGAAAAAATAATAATAAAAAAACAATTTGAAAGACAGAAATTGTCAAAAAGTACACTGAGTATTTTAATCAAAGATCAGCAAAAGATTGTTTCTGTAGCTCTTGTTAAGGGGTTCTAGCAGCATTCCACCATTCTGGAAATATTTCAGAGAATTTGATATAAACAAATAAGTGATTTTTTAAGAAATCATCAAATAAACGTGTTTGATCAACTCATTTTTTTATTTCTGGTATTTTTTTCATTGTCTCTCCCATTTACAAACTAATTATCAAGCCCATGCGGTTTCATAAAAATGAGCATCAACTATAGCAAGTTTGTTAAAGCAAAGAAAACTCAACTTTGTTTTAATTTCTTGTTTGTACCTAAATTATTATTTTCCTTTCTGGTAATATCTGTAAAAGTCTGAATATATTTTTTTTTTTAATAGGTTGTCACAAGTTTATTGAAATTTTGGCCAAAAATGCACAGTCCAAAAGAAGTAAGTTAATCTGATAATAAACTGATTGTCTATCAGATAGCTTCTAGCAAATCTGTTAGCCAAGCAAGTTGAATTTGAATAAGTTTCTTGAAAAATCATGATATTGTGTTTGTGATCTCGAAAAATGAATTATCATATGTACTTATTTATAAGCAGACACTTTCCCACCTCAATGTCGGAACAAATTTTTGAAAAGAAAACTGCTTATACACAAGTGCATAAAGAGCGAAATCTTGAGTGCATTTCAGCTCAAATAACTTGTTGTTTATAGAAGCATACTTTCAATTAGAACATATTTGAATAATGTATCTGTGTTAGATATGTCATTTCTTTTGTTAGAGACTGTATATGTACTGAGATCTAATTTTTTTTTTTTTTTTTTTTTTTTTTTTTGAGTCTCCCTGCCCTCCAACTTCCAATTAAAAAGTTGTTGCTTGGTCTTCCCAACAAAAAAAAAAAATCCATCTGTCTAAAGCCAGGGCTTGACAAATCTGGAAAATATTTACGCACCAGCAAAATGCAAAATTTCATAGGTGCAAAGCATTCCCCCCCCCCCCCAGACAAAATTGATCCAAAATAGTGTATTTTTTTACTTCTATGGGGCTTAAGGGACCCCTTTCCTTGCTAGTACACAGGCTGACATAATTTCAGAAAATTTTGTGATCCTGAGACTTCAATTCAGTTATCATACCAGGGCACTAAAATTTACATGCTCTAAAAATATTACCTTATTTTCAGAATGCAAATTTCTGATTATATTTCATATTTGTACTTTTTGCTATTATAAATATGAAAAACTGTTAATTTAAACCCCTGCTGTCACCTATTGAGTAAAAATAACTGTTATAATTCTTAAAATAAAAATTATTGTTGGTTTTGAAACAGGGCAGTATGGAACTGAACAACATGTCATATGAAACTATAAATTGTTTATTTTGTGAACAATTTCTATGCTCCATAATATTGGTTACTATGTGTTTGTTTGCTGCCTGGAATATTTTACCAATTTTGATTTTGCAGAAAAATCAAAAATAAAGTGACTGATTTCATGGCACATAGAACTTATACCACAGTATTCTGCATGTATTTATAGTTTCATATTACATGTTGTTCATTTCCATCCTGCACCATCACTTTAAAACCAACAACCATTTTATTTTATATAAGAATGGTAACAGATAGTTTTTTAACCACGAGGTGACAGCAGGGGGGAAGCAGTAGCATTCAAGAAACATTTATGTGTATTTGTCTTTTGTGCAGAAAATTTTGTATGGGAAAAAGAGCCTATACCCCACCCCAATATTTGCCACCATCTACATAAATCTCTATTTTTTTCTTAAAAATCATTTGATTTTATTGGTTCTTCAATTAGCTGAGAAAAAACAGTTACAAACAGCAGTCTTGAAAGCATTTTTCGGGATATGGCATTTATTGGTCAGAAATCTGGCGGTCTGGCCACCCTCGCCTCCCAAAGCAGACTGTTTTGCATTGTTCTACAAAAAACCCTCGGCTGTGTGACTGGAAATATTCAGCTGTTAAAATTTTTATAGTAGTGTTTTCTACACCTTTTTTAAAATTATTTGAGATTGTTCTCATAGTAGTGCATAGCTGCCAAGTCTCCCGAATTTTAGCTTCATCGCTCAACCTCCCGAAAAGATTTTAAATCTCCCGAATTTTTACGAAAATCACAAAATGAGTCCCTAAAAATTCCCTACTTCTTTAAAAAAATCCTCATTTAGGAAAACAATCTTTAAGGAATTTCTTGTGGGGCATGAAGCAGCACCACCTGCATGAAGCCTTCCCCCACCCCGTTTCGAAATGACGTCATACGTCATTAATGGGGAAATTCCTTTTTTAAGGAAGTTTTACAAACCCTCTGATGGTAACAAGAAAGTTGTTTGTCTTATCGTGCAGGGAAATAGCTTAGCAGCCAATAGTCCTGAATAATAATTGAAAATTATGGTGACGCACATATGGTCAAAATTTCTTTCGTTGAAGTTACGTATGTGCCATATAACAAAACATGAATACTGATAAGCAAAAACATATTTAATCAATTTTAAAGATACTTATACTTAATACTTAAGAATTTCATTTCATCAATCATTCCCGAAAAGGGCAGACTTTTCCTTTTTGTACAAGTTCTGTTACGGACATAAACATCAGTCATTGGAAAGACTGCCATCATCACTCATGAAATGAGAAAAAAAACATCAAGCAAGTGTCACAAAAAGTCAGTATCCTTTAAAAATTGACGCTTTTTTCCTTCATCTTCTGATGATTTTGGGGTCATTCGTGCAGAATGTTTGTTCACAGCGTTTCTGATTAAACACAATATTTATTTTTACATCATTGAAGTTTTGGCCTCCAATTTCACTTGTTTTTCGCGTAGGAATTTTATTCCCTACGCTTTAACTTGGAAAATCCCTATTTTATTTGGAAAAAACCCTATTGTATTTATTAGGGAGTAGTTTTAGCATAAAATACGGGTTTGCGCAAAAATCTCCCAAATTTTCATTTTCAAAAGTTGGCAGCTATGGTAGTGTTTTCTACACCTTTTTTAAAATTATTTGGGATTGTTCTGCAGCGTGTGTTACAGATTTCGGCACATTCTGCTTTGGATCCTCACCGAGAATGAATTATTATTTTTATCATGAGAGTTATATTTACTAAATGTTAATTCAGAGAAAGGCTCACAAAAAAATCCTGGCCTGAGGACCCACCAAAGATTTCAGTCTATTAGCACAGTTACAGTATGTAAGGGCATCATGACCACACCAGGCTGCTATAGTCCTGTATCAGATTTTAAGCTACTGCTACATTTTTTGCAAAATGCAAAAGAAAATCTTAGAATGCGGAAGAAGTAGTAGTAGCAGCCACTTTTGCAAAAAAACAAGGGTACAGGAGGTACGAAATGTGTAGACATCCATCCATCAATCATTAGCATTTTAGCATTTTCAGAGTTGCCAACTGCTATGGATTGTTCATAGTTTCTATGGACAGCCGCAATAAATTACGAAGCTTAGGGAGGCACTCTCAATATACTACGGAAACCAGTTTAGAAAAAAAATCGGGTCTTTTAGTTGCTTGCAGTGTTTTACTTATTTTTATTATTTTTTAAAATTGCGTCGATCTTTACCATAACAATGAATTGGTATATGCACGTGAGAGAGTTTGAGAGAAGACAAACTCGAAGACGATCGGCTTTATCTGTGTGCGGAAGGCGATCTGTAAAGCTGCGTCTAAACCCCCCCCCCCCCCTACTGAATGCCCAAGTGTGCAAAAACCTGTTTTGCATTAAAACAGTCCCACACTGTCCGCTAAAAACTGGTTTTTGAGTGGTTCAAAACAGGGTTGGGTTTTTGACATAAAAAAACCAGTTTTTGATGTGACAAGCATCAAAAACAGGTTTAAACTGTCAAAAACCTAAATGAATGCTTTTTGATAACGTTTTGAACACAATAGGTATATAACATGATGAAAAACTTACTTTTTTGTATATTACAATGTTTTATTTTTAAACATTAATTTATTACAATAATTAAAACAAAATATTAATCATAATTTGCAATTTTTCATTTTATCAAAGCTACTGATTACCTGTGTTCAATTTGCTAAGTGGAATAGAGCTGCTTATTCAAAATATGTATGATAGGGCATCACAGAGTTAGACTTCAGAAACTTTAAAACAGTAAAAAGCTCATTGTCAATGTTGTCAAATAGTTTTTTGTAACCTGATAGATATGCTAAATAAAAAAACACTTATGTAGATTAAAGGGTTTTATATTCGGAATTATAATTACTGAGAATCTATTTTGATATTTTAAATTTTCTGATCAGCCCAAAATTTTACTTCACGTAAAAATTCTCTCACAGAATCTGTTAATACACTAATTAAACTAATTTATTTTCATCTAAAAATTTCTTAGTGCTCAGGGTGTATAAATTCATAAAGAGTATTTTCAGCCAAAGCAGAGCCGACAGGACTTGATACCCAAAGCATTTGTTTTGCACATTTAAAATTAAATATAGCTTTGATTGGAAAACCATTTCATTATAAATGCTAATAAATATACCATATCATAGTGCAGAAGTAAGAATAACTAAGTTTGACCCACATAAGGATAATGAGTTTCTTAAGCTTCGTGTACAAGAATTGTGAAATTTCCCATTTATAAAGCATTTTCCTGCTTACGATGTTTTTCCATGACAGATGTTTGAAGAACATTATAAGCAGGATCCACTATATATGGCTAATTGATTGATTTTAGTTCTATATAATTCATATTTTTTATTTTTGCATCGACAGAAAAATGTAGCAATTGATAAACCATCCATTTTCTAGACAAATAAAAAATTATGTATCAAATAGTACCTTAAAATATTGTGCTTATTTTTTATGTTTATGGCGGGGATATGTACTTTCCTATCTTGGAGAGATGCCATGATATTGTTCAAGCAAAAAATCATGTATTGTTTCTGCAACTTATTTCATAAAAACTTAATACTGCTTTTAAAAATTAAAATGCTTTTAATATTTACACAGTGGATCCCGCTTATAATGGTTTTCAAAAAAACCTTCATGGAAAACTTTGTAAGCAGGAAAAAAACACTTTAAACGGGAAATCTTAATGAGAATTACTTAGAGTTGAGAGAATACAAAAATAAGTCGTACTAAGCGAGAAAATGTTACAAGTGGGATCAACTATATATAGTTGTGTGAATATTACATAAGGTCATTTGTCCATTGCATTTGTATTTCATTTGTTTTAACAATGTGATGTTTCAATTTATCCAGCTGTTGTATAAAAAAATATGATAAGTACTAAATATTTTTTATATTGTAATTTAATATGTGTATGAATATTGCAATTCGTATTTAGAAATGCAATGTTCACAAATTCGTTTTAAAAATTAACTTTTTTTTTTGTCTTAGGTGATGTTCTTAAATGAACTAGAAGAAATACTTGATGTCATAGAACCAGCTGAGTTTACCAAGGTCATGGTCCCTTTATTCAAACAACTTTCTAAGTGTGTTTCTTCCCCTCATTTCCAGGTAAGTGAAATTAATTCCGATTATCATCTTTGGCAATTCTACTGTATTAAAAAGATAAAGTCTAGACTAGTGTTTCTCAAAGTGGGCAATATCACCCCCTGGTGGACGATAGAAGCTACGGACATAACACAGGATCCTATGGATTCATTTGAGTTGGAGGGGGGAGCGATGAAAGGAAAAAAATGCTAATGGGGGGGGGGTGATTGAACAAGAAATTTGGGAAACTGGTCTAGACCAGCGGTTCCCAACCTTTTTCAGTTCGTGTACCCCAGCTAGCTCGGTTCCTTTCTGCATACCCCTGACTTCGAATCCTCCAGGCATCCCCTCCCCCAATCTGTTTCACCCATTACAGATTTCAAAAATGTCTCTAAAAAAAGGTATATGTTGAGTTGAATTAAATTAAATGGTCTATTTTTTTCATTGTATAGTTTTTATTTTTGAAGTAAGCAAACGAATTAAAATTAACACAAAGGTTGGAAAAAAAATGTGACATTTGGGACTGTATTGAATTATAAAGTTTTGGAAAATTAGACTCAAACAAGGATAAATACAAACTCAAATCCAGAGCTGCATTCAATTTGTTTCTATATTTACATTTTATATCTTTTTCTATGAGTATATGAAGAAAACACCCGTTCAATAAGCTCCATGCTAACAAACAGCAACAAAAACATCATAGCTTTTCTAGAAGGTTCACTGTATTCTGTATTTGTCACTGACGAGCTCAAAAAACTGACTAGTTTTACCATTCCGCCATTGAAGAGGATCTTCAGACTGGTATCTGATGCGAGCTCTAGTAATTTCTCCTTTTCTGGAATCGACAATGAAGCTGCTGTTCAAAATATCTTCTTTGAAAGGATTCCACCGATCACCCATTTCTGGCTCTGAAAAATATTTTTCAAATGAGGATTTTAATCTTTCCAAGTGACCGCCTGCTAAATTTAGCTTGGCTTGTGACAAAAAATCGTGAAGTGTTTCGCACACTTCCAAAAAAAAGAGCTACCTCGTGCCGAAGTTTTTAACATTTACAGGTGCACAGTTCATCATTTTTGTGTTTACGTCAACTACTGCTTTCACACCGATCCAGTTTTTAGCCATTGATTCATAGCATAAGTCACGTGAGTAGTAGATGCTTGGTAGAAAAGTTGAAGTAGAAAATTGTGGGGATAACACGCACAAGCCTCAATACAAACACCCGCAACAAAAGTTAAACACAACACAAATTAATTAATTCTTCGTTTTTATACACAGCCTGGTATGCGTCAGCGATCAAATGTAAAATGCCAAAGAAAAGTGAGACGAGAGGAAGGAATGCAAGAATCTGTATCATGTTGGGCGCCGGCAGGAGGTGGGAAAGGTGATCCTCTTAAAGCAGATGCAACCCCTCTATTATAGAAGATTTTATTGATGGAGGGGGGGGGGTCAATCAATATATTAAAACTGACAATATTAGTAAAAACCTCTACCTACTTTTTAAAATTCTTTTAAATCTTTTTTTAATTCTTTTAGATGGGTGGGCGCCATTACCTTTTTTTTTTTTTGCATACCCCCTAACAACCTTTCACGTACCCCCAGTTGGGAACCACTGGTCCATTAAAGATTCCCATAAACCTCTGGTCTAAAAAAGGGTGACCAGAGGTTCTCACCCTTTTTGACTCTCTGAGCTCTTTGTGGTATATAATTTCTATGAAGGAGCCCCATAGGCTTATTTTTCATTCATTCATCAAAGTTACTGATTTTATTATTATTATTCAAAAATACTTATTATTTTTTCTGAATTTATGGGGTTTTTTTGTATTTTTCTTGAGCTGCCATGGAGTACCAGTTGAGAACCGCTGGTCTAGACCATAGTTCCCCAACCTTTTTCTTCCCATCACCCCTTTCAGAAATTTTTTTCTCCCATCTAACCCATATGATGCTATGTTATACCCTTAGCTTCTATGACCCCCTGGAACATTCCATCGCCTCCTGGGGCGTTAACGCCACATTAGGAATCACTGGTCTAGACCATATTTGAAATTCTCTGTTCTGCCATCCTCCTTTCTCAGATGGGAAAAAATTTCCTTATTGACTTCTTGAGCGAACCCATAGGATCTCATGTTGTTGCACTTTGTGAAACACTAATCTAGACCCTGGGTGTTAGTCCTGATTTCAGAGTACAATGTGTTTATTGCATTCATGAACATTGCTAAAGAAGTTTAAAAAATTGAGAAAAGGGGGGTTCTTTTCTCACTTTTAGTTGTTAATTGCGGCGTGATGAAAGTCCAGTAGAGACTTTCTAGAAATAAGAAATTTTAAAAATAATAAAATAATTTTTTTTGTGTACACATATAATACCTGAATTACATAATAATTCTTTACAAATATAATTTTTTTTTTTCAATTAAACAACCTGCTTTTATTGATTTAATTTTTTATTTATCAGTGATTTCATCTTTTCAATTTTGAATTTTTAAAAATACAAAGAAATTTATAAATTTTGTTTTATAAAAGCAGGGTTATATTTTTGGCAGATCAAAACTAATTTTGATGAAGACACTGGCCAAAAGGGGTTTTAACTGGTCAAAATTTGTTGGAAGTAGCCAAAACCGATTGAAAGCTGCCAAAACTATTGTGAAACAGTCTTAAAACTGATGTAGCAATTCTGTGGTGTTTTGGGCAATCTGATGAAAACATGACTTTTACCAGAGGACTTTCACCATAGCCGCTATTCTGGTTTTTTCAGTTTTGTCCGTAACCTTGCCAACCCTGATTTGTATTGATTATTCTTTAATGGCTGACATGTTCTTATTCTGATTTAAATTAAATTTTATCCAAGTTAACAGAAAATCTTCACTCAAAAACAATAAATTACTAATATAAATTTAAATATTCAATACTTTCCTTAATAACCCAAGTTAATGATTGAAGAAACAGTCTCATGAACTACTTTTTAGGAGTTATTGGATTAAAATTTGACCAAAGCTGATAACAACGAGGCCAGTTAAAATCGATTTCAAGCACCCCTGGTCAAAACTGGCACAACCCTGTATAAAAAACCAAAATGATTTTGTTTGTCCACTTGTTGATATTTAGAGCATTTCACAATCAATAATCATAACTTTTTTGATGTTATTTGATTCTAATACTTTAAGAATATTTGATTATTCAACTTTTGGTTTTTTTTTTCACTGGACATAACTGTTGAAGGAAAACAATGAAATGTGGCACCTTTGCTATGATCGATAAGTAAAACTGACTGTTTATGTTCTCTTTTTAAAAAATAATAATTCCAGCAAAATGTAATTGAGTATTATATCAATATTTCCTCTCTAGGTTGCTGAGCGGGCTCTGTATTACTGGAATAATGAATATATCATGAGCTTGATCAATGATAATGCGACAACGTTACTGCCCATTATGTTTCCATCGTTATATAGGAATTCAAAATCTCATTGGAACAAGTGAGTTGACTAATGATTAAAGCTTGTGTTTTGTTAACGGTTTGTGGATTTTTTTCACAGTTCTAAGCTCATATAGTGTTTACAGCATTAAACAAATGCTCTTTTTAATACCTTTGTTTTTGAAATGTTCATCAAATTTTACTGAAGTAGCTCAATCATCCTAAAGATGTAAAATTCTCAGTAGTAATCTTTTATCACAGTTTTAATCTTTATCGCATAACATTATCACAGAGACGAATATTTTCTAGAAAAGCTACAATAATAAACATCTTCACCTTGAAGATTTTAATTATGAAAATAAATATCTAAAACATATTTATAAAATTCTATATGTTTAAGAACAAGTTTTTAAAAATACCAACAATTAACAGTAAGTTTATTATATGAGAAAAAAAAGGCCATATTTTGTTTGATTTTTCTGCAGTAACTGTGAGAAAAACCAAAGTCTTTGATTTTTCATTCATCAAAGAAAGGCATCTCAATTCTCAGAAGACACACAACTGTTTTATGTTGGGTACTCTGACTCTAATTACATTCGTGATAGTATGAATAATAATTCTTGTACTCTATATTGAGATAGATTTTGGAAGCAT
This sequence comes from Pholcus phalangioides, assembly GCF_987345545.1. Classification (NCBI taxonomy): domain Eukaryota; kingdom Metazoa; phylum Arthropoda; class Arachnida; order Araneae; family Pholcidae; genus Pholcus; species Pholcus phalangioides. The sequence continues at coordinate 9,290,951 of NW_028301609.1, forward strand.
GTCTAAAAACTGTTTAATTTGCTGAATTTTATTGTGAAATGGACATTAGAATATTTATTACATCTGCCAAACTAGTGATCAGTATATTTGTGGAAGTATTTTTTCTGAAATTAAGTAATAACTTGTTAAGATGTCTATCAGCTTTACTCCTGAAAAATAAAGAGAAAATCATACTTGAAGCTGCATATATAAATTTAAAAAAAAGTGATGGCATATGAGTTTCAGCAAAGATGAGTATAAAAATCAGAATTCATTCATCATTTAGCAGTTATAGAAGGTACACCTTTTGAGGGAACTCTTTCAGAACTGCCCGAATATTGAGAAAAATATGATTTCTTTTCAGAAAGCTATATGAATAGCTATTCAGAAAACTATATTAATGTTTACAGGAAATCTCAGAGCAGAATGTTTTTCTATTCTGCAACAAGCTCGCAGCTGATGGAAAATGTTCTTGGGTAACAAATTTCCGATAATTGTTTTTTATAGAAGAGAAAAGGAAAAACACACTTATGATTTTTCCTAAGATTGTTCTTAAGCTACATTGATTGTTCTATGTGGTACGCCACAGTGTGTACGTTCTGCGCTGGGGGCAAAAAATATTAGTTCTTTCACATGGTTTAACAGCATGCAAAGGAATGCATTTAACAAACGTTTTCCTTCCAAAATTGCTGCAACAAGAAGTTTCAGTGCCTTGTACATAAAGCAGAAAGGAACTCGTTGCTAGTAGGAAAGAAAGAAAAAATTAAAGTTTGTAACTTATAATAATTGAAATTCTAAAAAAAAAAATTAATAATAAAACTAACATGGCTGAATTTTGAACTACTTGCTAATGAATAAGAATGATAGAGAATTAGAGTGTATGTCCATTATTAAGAAAATATCAATTCTATATTTTTTTAGAAGGAAAGTGATCATATATAATCATTTTCCTCCCTTTGTTAGCCATGAAACCAACCAAAACCTTGCAGAAGCAAGAATATTCTGACAATATCAGGAGCATATCCAGTCAAAATTTGGGTTCTTTTTCTGGACCCTTCACAAAATAAAAATTAATGGAACCGTAAATTTGGCATTTCATTTCTTTCGTGATCGATTAACTATATTATTTCGCTCCTATAAAATTAATGACCCTTTTTATGAAAATAAGGAAAATTTTCACAAAAAGAAGATCCTACAAGAAAAGTCTGGATAGACCCCTGAATATTCACTTATCAAAAATTGTCATTATAAGGTGATTATAGACTTCTTTTTTCTGAGCCCAATATATGCAGGAAACATTTTCTAGATATCGTGCTAAGGATATTCGACTCCGTAAGGAAAGTCATCTGGTTTTTGCGGGACTCAACCCCAGTCCCTCTTGCAAACCAGACATTTGCTGAGTTAAGAAGAGGCTACTAATGCCTCTACTGAGCAGTTCCTCATGTCACAGTGCTTGAAATAAGGAAGGCGGGGTCGTGTCTCCAGTGGTGTAGATGGTAGAATACTTGCCTGGTTTACAAGAGGGCTTGGGTTCCGGTGGAGACCAGATTACTTTTCTTTCCGAGTTCACCTCAGCATAATATCCAGAAAATGTGTTTCCTTGATGATGTGATTATATCGAAAATTATCTTGTTTTAAATCTTTTAGACAATGGAAAATGAATTACATATCATAGTATCAAAAAAAACCTTTTTTCCATCATTTAAAATAAAAAAGAATATTCTAGATTATTCATTATTTATTGATCAAAATTTTACATCCAGGAGAATATTCTCGTCTCATATCTCTAACTCATCCTAAGCTGAATGATTTCAAATTTCTAAAAAATGAAAAATTTCGGGAATTTATTTTGGTTCACAAATTCTCTGTACAACATGTTTTTTTGAAATGTGGTTTTCTTGCAGAACGATCCATGGATTAATTTATAATGCCCTGAAGCTGTTCATGGAAATGAATCCAAAATTATCTGATGAATGTGTTCAAAATTACAAACAAGATAGGCATAGGTGAGAGATCGTTATACACAATATTTTTTTTATTGTGATTTTCTTTCAGAACAATCCACGGGTTAATTTATAATGCCTTGAAGCTTTTTATGGAGATGAATCCAAAATTATGTGATCAATGTGTACAAAATTGCAAACAAGATAGGCATAGGTGAGAGGTCATGAAATGGTATTTGTTTTCAATTTTATTTGCTGGCTTATTTTTTCCTCCTGTAGATATAGATGAGAGTGTGTTTCTCGAATTTGAGGTCGTCTTTTCCCATAATTTTTTTTGTTTGCATGAGAATGTGATTCTTCACACTTTTCTCAATTTTCGCATCCTTCAAATTTCAAATGGACATTTTAAATTTGGATTCGTTTGTATGTTTAAGTTTAAATCACTTATTTCTTAAAGAAGTAGAGGTAGTAGTATTTGGATGTGAATGATTTTTCGATTAAGCTTGCATGTGGTAATTGTTGATTACCTGCCTTGCTAATTGAAAAAAAAATTTTGAGAATTTTTTGTGTGTTTTCTCTTGTGGAGAACAAAAATCAATGTTATAATATTCATGTGCATGATTCTGATTTTATTGAATGACTTTGCAGTGAATTGTTAAAAAACTCAACCATTCTGAAAGTTTACATTATTCATTGTTAACATGAATTTCAACTTATTATCCAACTACTTTTATGCCCTTTTTCTCCCCATCCCCCCCCACCCCCACTAGAAAAAAAACTGGTTAATTTAAGTTGGTTTTTTTTTCAATATTCAAGTCTCAAGCAATCACTAGCCCAACTATGTGACAGTACAAAAAGGATTGTTTTTAGAAAGTATTGAACTCTAGAAGTACATGCACATAAAAGTTTTCATTCACAAGCACAGATCTAGACATTATTTAAATTTAATTTTTTTTTTTTTTTTTAATAACGTGATACTCACGTATTCCCAAGGGATAAGCATGATCCGTCCAGGGAATTTGTTAGTGTTAGTAAACATCCATGCCCGAACCGGGATTCGAACCCATACCTGCACAGTGAGAAGCTAGTTCCCTAACCACTCGACTGCCAGGCGGCATTCATTGTTATTCAGTATTTATTCATTATTCATTGTTAATGTCTAAATGCTAAATGGTATAAGTTTAGCACTTATCCTTATTGTAGCTCCAAAATTTGAAGCCGCCTGAGTTGCATTCAGACATGAGCTACATCCAGTTCTTTATTTTTTGTCATAACACCCCATGTGCCAAAACAACACCAAGAATAGCTATACATGTTATGGCAAGTGTGATAAATTGGTTATTATGCATAATTCAATTTTTATCAATTATGCATTTGCCATAACATAAACCATGCACTGAATTTTCCGTATATCTTTAATTTTCCGACCAGAAAAGAAATAAAAAGTGTCAATGTTGTTTTCATATTTAACAATTTTCTGTGAGCTATTTAACAATGATTCTTATGTTGATGGTTGGCGACGTCATAAAAAATTATGAATGACCTATACTTTACTAAAATCTGATTTTGTATGAAGCAAGCAGGTAGTTCCTTTGTTAAAAAAGTACAGTGAAACCTTGCTATGATGATACTCGATATGATAAATCTCTCTACAACAATATTTTCTCAAGTCTTGTTCTGAAATGTCTATACTCTAATGTCAAACTGCTGCCTCTCAATATAAAGATAATCCCCTCTACAGCGATACTTTTTCTTGGTCCGCATTGTATCGTAATATCGAGATTTCACTGTATGTTGTGTACTTCTACGATCACACATGTGTTGCATACAATTTGTGACCAAAAGAGTTTTCTACAATCATTGGTCATTGTGATTGGTAATAATAGGAAGAGTCTCGGATTCTGTAAGACTGATGGGAAAAATTTATTTTAAACTTCTAACCGTTTCAATGAAAATGAATCTCGATAATTTTATGATATTCGCTAATTCATCTTTAGCTTTAGTTGGAAATTAATCAGATTTAGAGACAGCTTCATAGTCTGTCTGACTTAAATTATGCAATTTTTCAGGTTTATTCTCACTTGATCATGAATTTTTGTTTCAATTTGTTTCCCATTTTTTTCAGTGAAAAAAGTAAAGTAAAAGAAAGAGAAGAAGTGTGGACAAAATTAGAAACATTAGCACTGAAAAACCCTTATGTGAGTGTTTACAGTTTTGAATTTATTTATTGTACCAATTACGCTTATTCACCTGACTTTCTCCCTGCCTATTTTGATGAGCTAACTTTTGTGAAAATTCTGTGAACTATAGTAGCCTATATCTTTGAAAGCTAATTTTTCTCGAATCATCAACAGTCTATTGTCTCGCCCATCCATCGTTGGATAGCTTTGTTTACTTTTTTCAGCATGTATCACAAGCAATCTCAGAAAAATAGGATAACTCATCCATATTGATTAGCGTGTTAAGTGAAGTTGACTCTTGTTGTTGTGAGAGAAAAAAGTAGTACAGTTAAATCTCATTAAGGGGTCATTCTTGGGAAAGTATAAATATGACCTGATAAATGGAGTATGTCATGGGCTCTCTACTACCCTTTCCGTATTGATGAATTCATGCATGTAAAACAAACTAATCATGAGTTAAACCCTAGAAATTTACAGATTCAAGTTAATTTTATTAATTTGCATTACTTATCTTAATTCTCCCCCCCCCCCCCCATCCCACGTGAAACGTGACAAAAGCCCAAGACAGGGTCCTATTTTGACTGCAGTAGATTTTTTCTAGTTTCAATACTGAAAACTACTCTAGGAATAATAAAAATAAAACAATAGTTCATGACCATCAAAATTTATTGGTCTAGTAATAATTAAAATTATAAGTTATCCAAGTTTTTTGCATGACTGAGACCAAAACTTAAAAATATATAATGTTCAATTTTATAACACTACAAAATTCTAAATTATCAGTGACTAGCAATTGAAGTCCAGTAGTGAATTGGGAGTCTGTCCACTGCACTTTCAGAGCTACCTTAATGCAGCTTGGGGGGGAACTAACTCTTTAAGCAGCATTGACAAGATGTCTCGCCTGCTTAAAAGCTCCCTTTTTCAGCATTGACAAGCCGGTACTTTGTAAAGATGATTTCTCATTGGAACATTTTTCCCTATATTCCTTAGTTTGCACCTGCTGAAAATCGGATTAAAGCCTACTTCATTAAGAAATATATGGCATTTTGAAAGGGGTTTAGTAATTTCTGCTGTGCCACTTAAAACATTAAGTGCCTGGGTAGTGACAATGAGATTTGGTACTATGATTTTTAAAGGTAACTGTGTAAATAGGTAGTCAGGTACTTCCCCTGCTAGGTGGGGGCCCCCCAGATTTTCTTTTTGCCAAAGGCCCAATGATACTGTTAAGACAGATGTGCAGTCTCTCCTATCACCAGGCCTGCAAATAGGAAACACTTGGCGGGCCACTCTGTAGTAAATTCATAGTGTACAAAAAAACACACACACTCCTACACAAAGTTGAATTCATCTTTGTTCCTCCCCCGGGCTGACTTATTGTATACATTGTATGATAAGTTTGATTTCTATGAAAATTTATAAAGGGTATTTTCATACAAGTAATACCGTTAAGCAGGTTGAGCAGATGCATTATCAGTAGTTTAATAACATAAGAATGCCATTGAAGACAATCAGAATTGTGAAAAGGGGGTCAGGATTGTGAAAGGGTGGAGGCCTGGTATTGGAGTGACACATAATCCGTTTGACCAGCTAACGAGGTTTGACTATTTTGGATAAAATAGGGATAAAATACTTTTTGGGTGAGACAACATAAACCCGAAATATGAAGAGAAACAACAGCTAGACACGTTTCCGAACTATATCAAGTTTCTTATTCAATAGCCAAAAAAATGGAGAGATAGCAAAAAGGCAAACTCTATAGTGGTAGTTGCTTGCTGTTCAAGACAAATAATCGTTTTGGACTATTTGTATAATTCATGAATTCATTAAATCATTCTTGTTATTTTTAATAATTCATGTAGTACAGTGGGGGAGTTGACAGAATTCTTGAGTGGGTGATGAGTCTACAAGTCTCTGTAGTGAAGTCACTGACATGACACAGGGTGTCATATCTGCAATTTTTGAAAATGGCAAAAATATTATTCATACATGCCACTGTCTGTCCATCATGTAACATTTTTAAATTTTTGACTTTTGGTTTGGCACAGTGAAAAATTCTTTGTCTATGATCATTAAAGTATGAGATAACATTGTTAATATGATAAATGTAGTGTGTATCACAAATGTAAATACCACCTATCTGAAAATATTTCTGCAAGTTCAAACATCCAGAGCTAGAAAAGTCACTCGTTGCTTAGTCTTAGAAAAGAACAACATTCCTGATGATGGTGACTTACTCAGTGGTAGGGAGGGACATTTTCCCTTCAATATTTTTTTCTAATCAGTATTTTCCATGTTCCTGGGTTTGGTTGCAAAAGTTTAGCTTTCATCTTGATTGTGGTTTGTGAAAAATATTGAATCATAATAAAGGTGACAATGGGAAATAAAGCTGAAAAGAAAGGGATAATCATGAAATTTTTGCGTCGGATGGTAATTCTATATCTGATCGATATCTACCAGTTTTTTTAATGTTTTTTTTTTAATAAAACTTAAAAATGTTTTCAGTTTAAAGACGTACAGCAAAATGCCAATTCTTTGAACATTGTGCCTGCAGATCCCCCAGATCCTCCTACGCCCGTTGATGAGGAATTTCTGATGAATTATGAAAAAATTGAATATGAGGCAAAAGAAGTAAGCAATAATACGTAATAAAATACACATTTTTCATACATATGATCATATATAAAGAGATTTGTTTGTTTTCCATATATGCATAGAGTCCATAAACTCGTTGAATATTCATGCAGCCGATGAATGAAATTTGGTATGAATACAGTATTTCATTTTTCCTCATGAAATGAGCTTGTTGTATGTAATTAAATATCTCTTAGAGATATGCATGTTACGGCCAATGTGAAATGGCCTGAATTATGACTGACCATGATATATTGATTAAGTTTGATTTTTCAGTTTGGCCATGGCATTTATATTTTTTTATCTAGCTTGTTTATTCTTCCCCATAGGCTTAGAATGCTGATTTTCCCTCCATTAAAATACGGTAGACTCTCGATAATTCGGCTCATCTAGTAATCCGGAATTTCTGCTTTATGTCCATGAGCAGAAGTTTATATTATTTAAATAGGCTTTTATCCACTGACTTTCAATAATCTTGCAATTGTGGTTATTCTACATTACCCTGGTCTGTGAGTTGTGTGCTGATTAGCGAGAGTCTAACTGTACTATATGTTTTCAGTTCCTTCATCTTGAAAGGTCACTTTATTTGGTCGTGGGAAATCTAATTTCTCTTTGAGCTGATCTTCATTTTGACGAGTTTATGAGGTCACGCAATACAATGATACCTCTGCTTATGAATTTTTCGGCTAACAAACATTTCAGTTTATATGGATGCCTGCACTAACAAACTACTACTTCACTGCATATCGCCGTACAGCTGTTTACTACCAATTGAGTTCGGTCAGAAATGAAGGCAACATCTATCTGTGGTTACTTTAGGCTCAATGGGGAAATTACTTGTCTATGTTCTTCCCCCAAGATCGAACCTGCAGACAACTTCCATGGTGGAAGATGAGCATCTTACCACTTTGCCATGCTAACAAACTGTCACTTGAGTCAGATTAATTCTACCTCAGAATCACTTTTCAGATACAACTCTTTCTCGTTCAGAAAGATTATAAGCCATTTCATATAAAATGAATGATTAAGTTAAAAAAATGTGTATTTAAAAAAAAAAAGGAAAAAAATATTGAACTTGTGTAAATGGTCTTAGTGCATATGATAAGACTTCTAGTACCAAACTGAACAGTGTGGACATTCTAGGAACTTATTTCTCCCCCCCCCCTTTTTTTAATGCGTGTGAGAGAAATGAGATGACTATATATTGTAAAGTAAAGAGGATTCAGTTTTTCATCTTCCTTTAAATTCTCTATCCAATTGTGGAGTTTTTATCACAGCTTTCATTGAGTTTTGTTTCTATATATTTTTTTAATGGTGTTGGTGTTTCATGAAAGTTACTTTAAAATTTTAGACAATTCTCAGAACAAGTTTAACAATTTTCCATAGAAACCATTAGAAAATGGTGTTTTGGCTAACAAGGACTTCGGTTAAAGAATGTGATTCTGGAATGAATTATCTTCGTTACCTGAAAAGTCACTATTTCAAAACTTTTAGCCAGATTTGCGTAGATCTGGCTACACTCTTGCTCTTACACTCTTGTAGCTTAAGGCAGAGTTGAATGACTCCTCAGATTTATCTGTAATGAGTCTCATAGACTCTCTAATGGATATGCCCCCCTTGTAGTTGCCAATTAGTTAGTAGGAACTCTTTCAGCCAATATTTCATGGTTCAAGATCAGTAAATGTATTTTGAACATGCTGTTGTCTTCAAAGAAGCTAATATCCATTGATTTAGTTATTAAATATGTTTAGACACTTTGCTCTGAATGTTGCTAATCCTAAATTGAAATCAGAAGTAACCTTGGATCATATCGCTCCCTTTTGATGCTTGTATAGTATGAACACTGCTGCATAACAATATACTGCAATTGGTTTTTTTTTGGCCATGCAGGGTATAGGAGAATTTCTACTTGGAATTCACACTTGATTGGAATACTTGAATTTATGTTAAAATGTTGCTTTCCAGCGGCGGGGGGGGGGACATCTTTCAGTTACATCTAATGCCTTATTTCACATTTTAAATTAAAATTGAGAAAAAACAATACAAAAAAGTCTCACCACCTTTTAGATTGCAGATGTCGGATTCAATAGAATTACACCTTATATATATATATATATATACACATACATATACATTGGTCTTGAAATCTTATAATGAGGTTGCCAATCTCTTATGAGTTTATGACAAATTACATAAACACACACACGCAAATCACTATTCGCTTGTTTTCGTTAAATTAATAAGATTATCTGAGACTTGCTCAAGTACTAAATTTCATCTTTAACTACTCAAATTCTTATAGTAGGCGTTGAACTATCCTGCCACCCAATCACAGGTCTAAATTGATTTTTATTTCTTTGAATTGTATTTATGACTCTGCCTTAAAGACCATATTGGCTAGCCTAGGTACATGGGTGGGAGGGGGGGTTGAAGAAATATCCCTTAAAGACAGACAGCATAGGCGGGGAGAGTTTATCCTTTATGCCAGATGACTATCTGTCTGTAATTGCTTGGAAACGGTGTTCCATAATATCCCTTCACATTGACAAACTTTTATTTTTCATCCCTCTTCTTCCAGGATTACATTTACTGTAACACAATCACCATAACCAGCACCCAAAAGAATGTCAATGAAACACAACCTATGTCGTAAAACCACCCTGATACATGCAAAACTATTTATCCCCCCCCCCCAACCTCATGTCAATGTTACTTTAACAGGGAAAGAAGTAATGGGGAAAAATATTCTATGTATTTTTTTTTTGTTGGAAATGAAATGTTTTTAGACACATTTTTCACATTTATTCGTGCCCCCCCCCCCCCCCCCATAACCGGCCTAGCTCCCCTTTTTTGTGAGATTTTCACCTGTGGTCCATGGTTGAGAACCACTGCTTTAAAGGAAGGAAGCCCTCATGAATAAAAGCACTCAACAAAAAAAATGTTAATCCGAAAAGTAAACGGGCTCAATGACCTTTTGCATTTATGTAAGAAGATTTTTAGTACTCATATTTCTTGTTTGTAGTTTGTTTGTTAGTTTATTCATTACTGCTGAATTAAATTTGAGAGACTAGGTGCAAAAATAGGTGCATTCTTAATGATCAGCGAGATTTGTTTTAATTGATAAGCAGTCAGCTAATTTAAATCAAAAAATTTGATTTAAATTTCGAAAAATCCAATTTAAAAAAAAAATTCTTACCCTGAGAGAAAGTTCAAGATGCAAATGTTTTACCAAATTTTTTCAAATATTGCCAAGCATAGACTTCTTCGCTACTTCATGAAACACCAACTCTGGTCATATCGCTATATTGCAATTTACTGCCATTAATCAGATAGGTTGGAAATAAAGAAACTATCTGTCTGTGGTCGTCTCAAGCTTGTTCAGGGAAAATATCACATTTATATCCTCCCTCAGGTTTGAACCCGGGACAATAACGACAACCTTCACGGTGGTAGATGAGCATCTTACCACTGTACTACTCAAGCGCTGAACCCCTTATCTGCTCAACCCTTTTTTTTTCTAATTTCTCAAGCTCTGGATAAGTAAACAAAAATGGAAGCATTCCAGTAAAAATTCTGTTACAGTCCATTTATAAAATTTCGATTTTTTGAACTATTTGTTCAATTTTGTGAAAACGAATGTTTACGGTGTGTAGAAAAATTTATTGTTGTAAAAGTGTATACTTATATGCACTCTACTGTATTCCATTTTTTTCTATAAAATTCAAGACTTAATTTTTTTTTCTTTCAACTCCCATACCTTTTATTTTTACAGGTTAAAAAAACTCTGAATGAAAAGCCATTGCTTCGTAGAAAGTCTGAATTGCCGCATGATACGCTAACATTAAAGGCTCTGAATGATCACAAGCGAGTCGATGAGTACCTTGGTCCAGCACCTCTCGAGAATATTTGAAAAGTAAAATAACTAGGGTAATCTTTAGGCAATTGAACGAAAAATAAATCGAGAAGAAAACAAACTACTTTTTTTTAATGTAAGGTGCTCAACATGTGCTTAACATTCCTACACTGCGTAAAAATGAAATAATAGAGGATTTTTTTTTTTTTTTTTAAAAGACATGTTCCATCTTCAAATGGATGCTTAGCTTCCTGTCGAACATTTATGCTCGATACAGAAAAAGAACTGATGCTTTCTTTTCTTTTTTACCCTTTCTTGGATAGTTATTTCTTCTCGAGCTGCTGTGTGCTTCTTTTTTTACTTCCGTCAATAGGTTATCAGTCATGTTTTTTTTTTTTTTTTTGGCCAGTACGATACCTGCTTCATGAAGTACTGGTTTACGGAATCAAAGCGGAGGAAACCTGCAATTGTTTTTAAAATAACCATCTCCCGTTTTTATTATTTTTAAGTTGACAAATGCGTGTTTGTTTTTTTTAACCATACACGATGATTCCTTTGTATCACTTTTTCTTTTCATCATCAGAATAAATATGTATGGATGGTGAAGAAATGGGGGAATTTAATGACATTGAAGAATTCGGTGGAAGTATCGTTATTCTATTTTTTAAAAAAAGGTGAACGACAGGTTTTTTTGTTTGTTTCTAAATTTTGACTGTCTCGATTTGTGTGATTTTAATTTTTTTTTTTTTTTTAACGTGTTCAGTTGGCTAGCTATTGGGTTCTGGTGTAAAATAACGGGGAAAAAAATAAGTTGTTTTGTTGTCGATTACGGTCACTGTAGACTGAGCTGTACATTGTTTAGCCACATTGGCTCAGTTTTTAAATGTAAATTGCTCTGATTGGTGGAAACTGAATTTGGATTCAAAAAAAAAATTGTATATGATTGTATATAAGGGCTTTTTATTTGAAATTGTTCTTTCGATTGCACTGTTGATATATTTTTTTCACTTTTGTTTCCGAGACTAATTTGCCTTTAATAAAGGCAATCCGTTTTTTTTAAATGACAGTTGGAAATCGCATTGTTGCGAAAGTATGAGGAGCAAATTAGTTCAACGTATAGAAATTGTTGTGAATACATATATATATTCAGAATCTTTCTACACCGAGAACGAATCGATAGTTGATTGTACCTACGAGGAAAATATAAATAAATGCTTTGTAGATTTATCTCTGGGAATTAAAATAAAAGCCGATCGAGCGAATCACGTTTTTTGATTTCAGTTTTGCCATCGTGTTGAGACGCATAATGTATATGTATCGAGACATACCTGGTTGGATTTTGTATAAAGATGCGTTTATTTAGTGACGACACATGTGACGAGTAAAAAAAAAATCCTTTACTTTTATGTAGTCAAGTCTGTTCTGTGTTTATTATGTTATTTATGATATCATTATTAATAAAGCACTTTTTTAGGCATGCTGTCTGGTGATAGTAATATAAATTTTTTATTATCACTAGGGCTAGGGTTTTTATGATACAAAAAATTCAATTATGGCTAAACTATAGATATCTTATATATATAAATGTGAAAATACGTATGTTTTTTCTTTATACAAATCTACAATTTTAAACTGATCGTCACCAAATTTTGCATATATACCAAACAGGACCGGGATTGAACCATAGGCTACTTCAAAAGTTCATCAGAGCTGGCAAATGCCTGAAATGAGCAAAAAACTGTCCGACAACAATATCGTTCCTGGGTCCCAACAGTCACTTTCAGAATGTTTACTTTGGTTATCATGGTTCCTTAACAATGCGTTTTAGACATCGCATACCTTTACAATGGTTTGCCTCTTCTTTAATGCTGCTACTGTTGTGTATAACAGTTTATTCTTTTATAATGATTTGTCACTTTTTCAATCCTCCCAGCAGTTGAAGAATACCCAGGAAGCGCCGGGTATTTTTGCTACTGTTCTATGAAACAAGCATAAAACTTTTCCCCTCCTTTCCGATGAAGTTAATTTGAGTGAAATAAGATGTACCAATGAGGAATATTAATAGCCACAATTAAAACTATTTCAAATTATCTGCTGTAGCTTGAACTGGAATTCTTTAAATTATCTATTTTAACCAAGTTCACCTCGTTCATATTCCTGTGCTGAACTTCTAATAAATTGGTACATGTTGGAGTGTACATGCAGTGAACCTGGCATGAAGTTTCTGTGTTATTGGAATTGTGTATATTCTAGAATCAATGGAATAGATTATTCCAAAATCAATGAAAGATAGTTCCAGAATTAATGGAAAATAATTCCAGAATAAATGAGAGAGCATTGATGAAAATGATAATTCTAAAATTAATGAAAGATAATGCCTGAATTAATATAATTTCAGAATCAATGAAAGAAATCATTCCAGCACTAATAAAATAATTTCAGCATTAATGAAAGAGAGATCCAGAATTGATGAAAGAAATTATTCCAAAAGTAATGAAAGAAATTATAATTAAAGAAGGTTATAAAATTCCATAATTAGTGAAAGAAAAATTTCTTGAATCAATGAAGGAGGTAATTCCAAAATTAATGAAAGCAACAATTCCAGCATTAATGAAAGATAATTCAGGAATTAATGAAAAAAATTCTAGAATCAATGGACGAGATAATTCGAAAATTGATTAAAGATGTAATTTCAGCATTATAGTCCGATTCAGTTTCTTTGCAGTGAAGAGAAAGATAGTGTATTCCTTCGCCGCAAAATATAGTTCCCATATACCAGGGTTTACGATGATCCTTTATACGGAATACTTCAATTTTTCTATGATTTTGAAAAAATATCGTTTTGAACCAATATTTGTTTAAAATTTTTAAATTAGCAAAAATATTTTTTTACCATTATGAAAAATCCATAGCAATGGCAACTACATTCTGGTATATCCTAGAAATTTTCCCCGCCAATATCTCTGTCGTGTTTTTTTTTTCATGAGACAATTATATACCGTATACAGACCTGCCAACTCTCTGGATTTGGTCCGGCAATGCCAGATTTTTTAAACGTTTACAGGGTTTGATGAGAAAAAAAGAAAGTATTTTTCATTAATTTTGGAATTATCTCTTTCTTTAATTCTGGAATTCTCGCTCTCATTAATTTTGGAATTAACTTTCATTAATGCTGAAATTATCGCTTTCGTTAATTTTGAAATTATCTCTTTCTTCATTCTGGAATTATCTGTTTCCTTCATTCTGGAATTATCTGTTTCCTTCATTCTGGAATTATCTCTCATTTATTCTAGAATATTTTCTTTCATCAATTCTGGAATTATCTCTCTCATTAATTTTGGAATTATCTCTCTCATTAATTTTGGAATTATCTCTCTCATTAATTTTGGAATTATCTCTCATTAATTTTGGAATTATCTCACCAATGCTGAAATTATTTCTTTCATTTATTGTTTCAAAACTCCTATTTATGCCATAAGAAAATAACAGGATTGGGTGTTTTAACCGAGTCACGCTATCTTCCGATGAATGAGATGTTGGGAGACACCCTTCTCAGTATTGCCTAGGTGGAATTTTCATTAATTCTGAATGCTTTATTCTAATGTTTAAATTTAATTTAAATGTAATTAATTCTAATGTTTCATTAATGCTGAAACTATTTCTTTTATTAAGGTACCCAACTACCTTTCTTTTCACTTTTCTTTAAAATGGTGCTGGAGTGAACTTTAAATACATTTTTTGATAGAAAGTGTCTTGAAATGGTGAAAACAATGACAAATTTTGGTCTATCTGTTATATTTTCTATGAAAAAGTCGTTTTTATGTCAAATTTTAGGCAAAATTCATGTGATATTCGAAACACGATTGCAAAAAATGTTATTAATGAAATGCTTTGTGATTTTCACATTGCATTTAGCTAGTAATGTTGCAGGTTATGAACCAAAATTTAAAGGATTGCATGATATGTTCGTAAGTTACACCAAAATATGTTTTAGTACGTGTGCATTGTTTGAAATTTCATCCTACATTTTGTCTATAAAACACTGTAATTCAAAAAATATATGTGATAGACCTTAGATTTTGGTTCATAACCTCAACAATATATAGCAAAATATCGCATTAAAATTTTGTGAGGATGCAATGCATCAATTTTTACAAATCATGTCACAAAGTTAAGTAAAATGTCAAAAGACTGCATTCTTCATAAAACACGTTTAAAGTCTTTATTCGCGTATTGTATGTAAAAACGCAACAATAAAGTGAACGTTACTTTGATTCTAAGCATCATATACGCAAAACAAGGGTTGTTTTGGAATCACAACAAATAGGGCTTTTATAAAAAATAAAAAAATTAAAATCCATATTTTCTTCCAAAATGACGTTTTCAACGTAGTCGGATACCTTAATGCTAGAATTATTTATTTCATTGATTCTGAAATTATAACTCTGGCATAATTGGGGTTACCATACGTCCCGTATTTCCCAGGACAGTATCGGTATTTTCCATCGAGGCCTCTAAGGTGTTTTTCTGGCCGTCCCGACTTTTCCGTATTTTACAAGAAGCCGCTTTGAATTTTTTTTCTTTATTAAAGTCAAAGACTGAATTATTTTTCAACTCATAAGTTATATTATGATAATTACAACTATAAATAAGAATATTAATCTCTCACATTTGTCTTGGTGAACGTTTTTTTATCGCAGAATTCATTTTAATCCACAACAATTTGCAGTAATGTTTCATTTCCCGCCTCTATGATTTTTCCGTAATTTCACCAATATTTAGCAACTTTGTACGGTTTCGGCATCATTTTTGGCCATAATTGGAGATGTACCGTATTTTCCTCGAGAAAATATGGTCACTTTAATTATAATATAATCTCTATGGTCATTTGCTTCTACAAAGATCGTTTGTTTGCATCTCCTCATGTACCTAAAAAATGACTGAACTGTGAATTGCAACATTCAATTCAGATCCTTGGCTTAATCTATAAGGAACCAGACTGAATGAGGTCGTCTGCTTTTTCTAAAATGAGCTTCACCTTATGAATTGTTCTTATTTGTTGCGTGAGATGGCAGCAGCAGTAGTAGAATACACTGAGCTATAAGTAAACTCAGTGGTATCAGTATAAGTAGGGTGACCATACGTCCCGTATTTCCCGGGACAGTCCCGGTTTTTTTCCTTTTTCTAGCCGTCCCGACTTTTTGACAAAAGTGTCCCGGTTTCTCCCGTTTTTTACATGACGCCTTGGAGTTTTATTCTTTATTGAAGTCGAAGATTGAAGAAATTTTTGAACTCATAAATTATATTATGATAATTACAACTACAAATAACAACATTATTCTCCCATATTTGGTTTGGTGAACCTTTTATTTTGTGGAATCCACAGCAATTAGCAGTAATGCTTCGTCTCCCGCCATTGCGATTTTTCTGTAATTTCAACAATATTTGGCAACATTGTTCACTTTTGGCGTTGTTCTTGGCAATAATTGGCGATGTCCCGTATTTTCCCGTATTTTGAATCCGAATGTCCCGTATTTCTTTCGAGGAAATATGGTCAGCCTAAGTATAAGTATAGCTCAGTGGTAGAATAGAAAAGAGGAAAACTTACTTTCCACGTGTCGTCTGCTTCCACCAAAGTTATTTGTTTTGAACGCTTCCTTATGTATCAGAAAAATAACTGAACTGTATATTAGAATATCCAGTTCAGTTCTTGAGCTTCCACGACAAGGAACTGGAATGGATGAAGTATTCTGATTTTCTTAAAAATTAGGCTTCACCTAATAAATAGTTACTATTTTTGAGATAAGATGGCAGTAGTAAAAAAATGGGAATTTTCCGCCTGTCGTTTGCTTCTACCAAGGCTATTTGTTTTGGGCACTTCCTTAAGCCGGGTTTTCCTAGGAATAGGTTTGTTGCGCAGCGCGAACCGAACGCCTCTATTTCGCGCCGACAGAAACGTGTTACATAATCACGCTACGCGTTTGTGTTTTCCTAGCGTGGCGCATCAGATCAGGGCGGATATATTACAATACATATGGCGTTGGCATCATCTACTCTATCGTCTGCATGCTCCTGTTTGAAGGGAAGGGGAAAGCAAACACGCAAGAGTTGAGAGAACATCGGCAAAACGCGCGGCGCACGACGCATTTGACTCCTCCAGAAGCAGTCGGCCAATCACGCCCGACGTAAAACGCTGTCGTGAGGCGTATTGCGCTCTGTAGGAAAACAATCATGCTGCTTTTCTTATTGGTGAGTGGACGGCGTGTCGCGCTGGGCGAATCACGTTGCGCGAGGCACGGGAAACCTGCTCCTAGGAAAACCTGGCTTAAAGCCAGAATGTCAAAATTAACACGAAAGGTAAAATAATCCAACCATCATATTTAATGTAATAGAGTTCTAGAATAAATATTTTATACCCCCATGAATATATTTCAAACACATGCAAAAAACAGTTTACTTCAATAAGTTGCGCATTGAGAACATCGTTGCTTTGAGAACAAAAAATGTCCTGTAATCCAGTGGTTCTCAACTGGGGGCGATATATGGCCCCCCCCTAGTGGTACTGGGATACTTCAAGGGGGCCACGGAAGAAAATGGAGAAAAGGGCCATAACAGGTGGTTTGGAGGGCTGAGAAGAAAAATGTGCGAAGAAATAAAGCTTTTATATTAGTGACTTTATATTACAGAATCGTCTGTAATGTAGTGACTATACATTACAAGGCCGTCTTAGGGAATGGACCCATTCGGGCCTCACCGCCTACATTTTGAGCAGGTTCGCTAGGATGGGGTTTTTCGCAAGCCCCTGGCTACATTTTTCACAGACCCCTCAATTATATTAATATAGTGTGAAAAACAAAAAAATTATGAAAACCATATCAGGCCCCGCACTGCAGCTCTGTCAGTCCCACTCTTGTCAGGAGGGAAGGGGGGGGTTCTTATGTCCATAAGTGACCCCACCTTATGATATTTTGTATAGTACAGTAAATTTTAAAAATAAGTATTCCATCTATAAGCATTGGGACTACCATAGCATCATTTTGCCTGAGGGGGCTCATGATGTTGAGACGGCCCTGAATGTAACTCGGATTAGCGGGGAGCTCAATAAATTCTAGGACAGTGGTCTGGAGGCCAATCTTATTTGCAAAATTTTCATTCAGTATAAATTCACTGAAAAAATCAATTCAATACGTATAAAGGATCTTGCTTCTAGATGAGCGTCGAAGACTCTGGGTAAGACAGGGGAGCCACGAGAAAAAAAAATAATGGTTAAGAAACACTGCTGTAATCTGCATGCGTTATTCCTCCTTAATGAAATCTTGAGAGATTCGAGGAAAGTATTTGATTTTCAGAGAAAATGTTGCTTCTAATAAATGTCGCATCCATGCACCTTATAAAAATATGCTCGTATTTTACATTTAATTCTTCTCTATTTTGACTTTTACTCCGCGGATTATACACAGGAAGTTGTCGCATAGCTGCCAAGTCTTCAGGATTTTCCGGGAGTTCTCCCGAATTTCCATTCTATCTCTCGGATTCCCGAAAAATTCTTATATCTCCCGAATTTCGACCGTGACGGTAAAAAATCCCTGATTTTTTAGGGAAAAATTATTCCCGAAGAATTTACTTGGAAGAAAGACTATAGCACATAGTCACAGAAACACTACTTTTGATCATCAGCCCAACGCATGCGCAATGGCGATACCACTGCTTGCTCGCATTTTTTGCGCATGCGCTCTACTTGATTCATTACTTTTATTACCACGAGCCTCTGACTAAAGTTTTGTAGAAAGACATGCTTTCAGTTCTAATCCTCCGAAATGACGTCACAAGCGTAATGTAAATTGTCACCATTGCGTAAAATAACAGAAAAAGTATTTCATTTTCAGGGAGAAAAGAGAAAATTCGCTAAACAGCCAGCGACCATTGGGCCTTGTAACATCCGAAATTGGCGAGATGACTTGTATTTGCTTTGACCATATTTCCATTTGCGTCTGTATGGCCCGTTTAGAGCCCGATGGCAATTGTTTTGTTGGCGTGATTTGATTGGAAAGCAGTAATGACAGGTAATTTAACTTACTGGTTGGCAATGATTGGCGACTTGGTGCGATGTGTTTGCACGATGTCACGTTTTTGCGAAAGGAGAAATCCCTACATTGTTTTCTAAAAAATTTTAGAACTGTATTAATTTTTATACACAGAATTTGGATCTACGTAAAAACCTCCCGAATTCTAATTCCCCACAGTTGGAAGCTATATTATCGTATGCTTGCAGGATTTTCGTAGGGAATTTTGGGATTTTTGCAAGAAATTTTATTTTGCAAGAGGATTTTTGTGCGAAAATTACGGGACTTTTTCAAGGTTGGCAGGTCTGCGTATATATATATATTTTTTATATCGTTATTTGGTTGAATTTTCCATAATGATACAATTTTTCATTCAGTTTTACATGCAGTTATAGGCTTACATCCAGACGAATATTCAATCAGTTTTATTTTCTCCCGAAAATAGGCTTCAGTGAATTCAGATATTCGATCATAGATTACAGGAAGTGTTCCTCTTCCACGATAGCGCCGATACTATTGTGAGAGGCTGGCTCTTTATGGGTGGAGAAGTTTTGGTTTTAATTCCAAAAATGGCGTTCCTTTTTTTAATTATTTATTATATGACATGAATGTCGCTCTCCACTTGTTAATACAAGATATACAGTTGACGATGTTGTGAAGATATTAACATCTAAAATAATAAATATCTTCACAACATCCAGTCAACTGTATGTCTTGTAATTATTTATTATTTGCCATGTTTGTGGTTTCCCATCATGGAGAGTGTTGACAGAGGTGTCGCGTCTTCCACTCACAGCAGGGGTTCACCTGTTTCTCCAGATGCCCCTTGCCTGTGTCTCTTCAGATAAAATAAGTGGGGGGGGGGGAGGGGCACAGTGGTTTTACGCTTTTATCTTTTAGGTGATAGTTGTATCCTTCTTTTCACCGTAGATAGCCACACAAAAAATTTCTCTGCTCTTCCATTCCTGAATACTATATTTTTGGTTTTTGAATACTCGCTGTAAACTAAACTCGATAAGAATCATCCGTAATAACCATGAGCTGCACACATTAATCGTGCTAAACAAAAGACTAAAACTGCCGTGAAAACAAGCGGCATCGACGTATACCGTTCGGGAGAGGGGAGGGGTGAGCGACAGAAATTTCGGTAAGAAAAGTGAGTAATAAATTCTAAAATTTTCCGTGTCATTATTTGGTGCTATTCCTGCATTTTTACACGTGAAAACAGTTAATCTGCTTGTTCTTATTATTTTTTGATTGGCCACAAAAAATTCTGTCATTTTTTTCCATATAAATTGCAAAAAAGAAACAACCCCAAGTGTGTGTTTTTTGTTTTTTTTGAGAGCCATGGTTAATATACAGTATTGTAAAATTATACGTTGCTTTCATATTTATTGTTTGGAAATTTAAAAAAAAATAAATTTCAGCTGATGGAAAAGAAATATTGCTATGTTTTGTTGCGGCGGCACATCAATGAAGAGTAAGTGACACGCTGGTGTAAGATAATTATTATTTTTTAAATTTTAAAGCACTTTCTAATCACAAAAACAAATTATTTCAAAAACCTCACTTTAATGAGGCTTTTTGGATCACGTGATATTTTCCCCCTCTTTTTTGAGGGACATACGAGGTAACCAATATGTCGACTTCCTGTGCGATTTATGAAAGAAATAAATCTAAATTAAAGAAACATAGAAATGAATCGTTTTTTTCTTTTTAATGGGAGCTAGAAATTTCGATTTTTTTTTTTTTTAAACTTCAAGTTATCGATTTGCCTGTTTTTCCCCCAAAAAATGCTTGATTATAAAGAGCTGCGGAATTTGTTCAATGTAATTTATATGGGCCCAAAGTTAATTTAGAACAATCCTAAACTATATGGATTGATACAATTGAATAATATAAGACAATGCGGAGACATTAATATTCTGATTTTCCCGCTTGAGAAGGTAGTGTAAATAAAAATTTGAAATCAATGTTATTGCCTGAATATCCACCTCAAAAGTGGGTCTGGCTCATTTTATATTTAATTTTCTAGGCTTCGTATCTCTAAGCGAGCTCAATATTTCGAAAACCAATGATTCGATTCAATTTTTAAAATTATTGATGTGGTGGTAAACCCCACTAAATTTCCTTATTTCTACGCTAAAATCGGCAATTTTAACATTGATCTCTATGGGGATCATCCAGTGTCCCTCAGGAGTGGTGCTGGTGATGATTATGACGTCTATTCGAAAAACCTCATTTCTGAAAGTATCGACAGTGTTTTTTTTGTTTCTTATAATTATTACTAACTTACTATGCAGTTTTTTACACGCATTACGTTACACGTGAAAAAATATTTTTCTCAATGAAATTCGGCCATATATATATATACCGTACCAAGGCCGCGCATAAGAGGCTTTCGTTCCCTCTTAGCTTCCCCTTCTTTCAAACCGAGTGCAACGCAGGTTTATCACCATCTATGGGCGATTTACTCTACCTTAGTGAAAGTTGTGCCGGAAGTGTAACTGTGTGTGTACCTAAGTCTGAATGCGTATGTAGCGTTGTTTGATTTTTCAATGCCACCATCTATATTCTATATTTCAGAAGTGAAGTGAGTGATATGTTATGATTGAATTACATTTGTGCAGTTTGTAGGTCTGTTGCTCTGTGGCGAGACTTTTTAGCCTTCAACTTCAAGACGCGAGCGAGCCGAGTCGCGTCTTGAAGCTGGGAACCACTGAAAAACAACTTCAGCCGACCACCACTGTGGTGACGGTGGGGTTCGAACCCGGGACCACGTGACGCGAGTCCGTCACTATGACCACCACAGCGGTATTCCCCTTCACTGCAAAGTTAACCTAAAACGGACTACAGTAAAAGATAATTAAAGCATTAATGAAAGAATTCCAGCATTGATGAAAGAGGTAATTCTGAAATCAATGAAACAGGTAATTTTAGTATTAATGAAAGATAATTCCAGAATATTTGAAAGATAATTTCGGCATTGATGAAAGTGATAATTCCAGAATTAATGAAAGCGGTAATTCTGAAGTAAATGAAAGAGGTAATTTCAGCATTAATGAAAAATGAATCTGTAATTGATAGATCATTCCAGAATTAATGAAAAAAATTGTAGAATCAGTGGAAGAGATAATTCCAAAATCAATGAAACATGTAATTTCAGCATTAGTAAAAGATAATTGTAGAATAAATTTAAAAAATAAATATTTAAAATAATTTTAAATATTTATGTTTTTTAAATAATTTCAAATATTTAAAAAGAAAAAATTAAAATTTAATTAAATTTTAAAGTACGTAGTCAATTAAATATTCGTAATGAACAGAACGGCTTATAATTTTGGTCCCGTCAGTGGCCGTTGTTGACAGGTTTTATTGTATAAAATTCTGAAATATGGACGAATGGCAGTTGAAGTTGCTATATCTCCATTTCAGAAGGAAAAAAAGGGATAGACTAAACGTATGTGGGTACATTATATTTGATGAACAGGGACCCCTCATTATGGTGCTTTTAAGGGTATTTATGGCAAATAATTAAAAAAAGTCCGTGCAAAATCATCTTTAAAAAGTAGCCAAAGATGCGGACGAATTCGCTCCGCATAACTTAATTGTCAAAACATCTGTGCGGATGCATTTAGGTTTTGACACATGCGGACGAAGTCCGGACCCGCATGAACATTTCCTAGGTGCGGGGAAATTTCGGCTCGTCTGAAAGGCGCAGTATATTCCAATTGTTAAAACTTCTTCCGGACCCGCATCCGCGTGAAAGGGGCCTAGTCGGAAATGTGGGTCCCACCCACTCCGTCGTTACACCTGAAAATGCAACGGTATTTATTGCAGTTATTGTGTGAGCGTCATCCCAATAAATCTGTCCGCAGACTTGCAGCTGAATCTCGCCATCCATCACGTACAGAAAACATTACACGTTCCCATACAAGATTCAATGCCGGCACGCCATACCAGTTCGAACTGAAAGACAGAGGATTTCGCTAACGAGATGCTCAACATGATTGATGGTTTAGATGTCGCCCGAATATCAGGGGTTGGAAGTGACAAAGTCTATTTCGGAGCAGCAAATTGAGGATTCGGAGCAGATATTTATAAATTGGAGCAGCGAAATTAACAATATTTTAGTTAACCCTCAACCCTTTTCAAAATAAAACAACTGCAGTCTTTTGTTATCAAACATCTTCCATCAGCTCATTTTTTGTTTTTGGGGTTTCAGGCTTTTTGACACCTTGTTTGAAAGCGCGGCTGTCATAAAATTTTTCGCACCAGTCTATTTAAGATGATTTTTGTTTACTGAGGGTACTATTTGCTGTCTGGAACAACAGCCCTTCAAATGAGCTAAAAAGTTTCGATAGTCTTTATATAGATATTATAAATTTTCTATATCAAGTTTTCAATTTTTTTTATGCTCAGAAATTGTTGCAAAATGGGTGGTTGGCGATTCAGCACTCGTTATTTGTCGATTTAACACTCATTATTCGGCAAAGTTTCTAAATTAGCAATCGTAATTCTGACATGTTTTTACTGCCGGAATGAAAATTTTTTTTTCACGCAATGACGATCGACTACAGTAATTTCTGCTGCTTCCAGTGGAGACTTTTTTTTTCGAAAACTGATTCGCATTTGCGCTTTAAAGCTGAAAGATCATTGCAAACCCAATTGCACGATCACGGATATTATTGGGGTTTCGCGATGGAAAGCCCGATAGTTGAAGTACAGTGGAATAAAACACGCTCTTTTCGGAAAGAATAGTGTTTCGCGGCAAGCAGGAACAAAAATTTTTTGACGTCCTTTCCGAAATTCCGGGCATACTGAAGCAAAATTCGCTATTTGGCGCAGAACAATACCCTATTGGAGCAGGATGTTAATTTTGGCGCAGAGTTCCCACCCCTGGAATATGGTTTAGACTAGGCGCATTTTCATCTGGATGGTGTCGTTAAGAGACAATTGGTGATTTTGGGGTACCGAAAATCCACGTGTCTCACGAACGACCACTCCATTGCCCAAAACTTAGCAGCCCAAACGATATCTCCCGCAAAGGCATCATTGGGCCCTTTTTCTTGCGAGAAACGGTGACGACTGACCGGTATATCGCGCTTTAGAAACAATTTTTGCCACTCAACAAGCGTTGGACGATCGACCAGGCACGGCGTGGTTCATGCAAGATGGGGCTCGCCCACACCGTACACAAGCCGTTTTTGACTTTCTGGACGAATACTTCGATGATAGAGTTATTGCGTTGAACTATTCGACAGTTAAGGGAAAAAGCATGGACTGGCCTCCGTATTCACCTGACCCCCTGCGACTACTTTCTGTGGGGCACACTGAAGGACATTGTTTACCGCAAGAATACTTAAACACTCGACGAGCTGGAGGCTATTTGTCAAGCTTGCGTGTCGATTTCCGGTGACACTAGTGTCACTGACAATTTTATCGTTTGCGACATTTGTGTGAAAGGTGCACATTTTGAATCGCTTTTGATGTGAATGCAACTGTCTGCTTGCTGCATTACTATGTACAGCCTACTTATGGTAATGCAACCTACGGCACCATCTATCGGCGATATTTGTAACTAAATTCTTGAGGTTTCTGTACCAGATTTTTTTTTAACACCACTGGTTTTATGCTCTTTTCTATATCACGTTTCAGAGTTATTTATTTTCAAAGTTAGGGGTCCTTCTGTATAAACAGCTGAAAGGCATATATGCTAATGTTTTGCATTAAAAATGCTCTTTTCGCAAAAGTTTTTTTTAACACCACTTGTTCAAGTGCCTTAAAACATTCTCAGCACAGGTGTTACATGCTTTCGCAGAATTTTTTAAAAATTAAACTGCACGAAGCTTGTAACATCACTGAAGGATATCACCTATAGCCATTGGATATACTGCAAAAAGATAATTGCACATGCGTCATCTATATCCAATGGCTACAAATTAGATTGCTTCTTCAGTGACATCAAGAGCTTCGTGTAGAGGCCTTCTGTAAGGGTGTTCTCAGGCAGGGATTACACTGTAAAAGTTTATCTACTAGATTAAGTAGTCAACTACACACAGACAGCGATCTCGTACATCTGTTTAGAGAATAGTATGATCAATACGGGCTTACCAAAAAGCTGGATGCAGGTAGCAATTACTGACGAATGTATTTGGACCAAATCAAACCACACTGCAGCAACCTAGATCAACTAGCAGATTGACAGTTTTCATTGATGCATAGTAACTGATTCAATGCAAATCCCTGAAGCATATCAAATTTTACCAAGAACTACCTTTAATTATGACGATTTATTTACAGCAGTTTTTCAATCATAAATTTTATACTTGTTTACTGGCGATGTGCGCAATATATATATATGACAGCTGCCCATGTATATATTTCTCAAGCTCAATAAATGGTTACGTTCACCCGAGTCCTCTGGGACAATGTGCTTATATCACCAAGTATGACAGCCTGGCATCTTTCGGTTCCTATCACCATAAAAAGTGATAAAATTATCTTTTACAAAACTTGAAAAGAACCAATAAGCCAAATGGTTAAATTCGCTGGAATGTAACCAATACGCTTAATGATTGCATTTTAAGTTTTATTAAAGAACACACCTTTTATGAAACTTTGTATATAATCTTGGCCAGAGGCAAAGCTATAACTTTCTCTAATTGAGTATTTTAGGCCAGGATTACACTATAAAAGTTTGATACAAGATCTTTTATAAAGCATGAAAAATTCAATAAGCACATCGTTACATTCTACCAAATACAACAGGTAATCTTATTGGTTGAATTTTTCAAGTTTTATCAGAGCTTTTACAAAACTTTTATAGTGTAATCTTTGCCTTTGGACTGTCCGTATAAAAATTTAGATTTTTCTATCATGAGACTGCAGTTTTGAGTGGAAAATGGTGATTTATGAAGACATTTTGAAATTTTTACATTGGAACTACCTTTATGATGAACAGTCAAGATAAAGATAATAGACAAGATAAAGACAGAACTGGGATTAACCGGACACCCTGCACATATCAGAAACCCAGTGCACGATTTCCTTATTTTCTAACATGCAAGTATTTAAAAGCAAATTTTAATTCTAGAGTTGTAGATTGAAACTTGCAACCCAAAGCAATGATTAACACTAATAGCTATTTTGCTTTTGGCCAAATTCTCAATATCAAATTTAAAATTGATATTTTTGTTCTAATACAAGTTAATAAAATACATGCATAAACATTGCCAATAATTAAAACAAATCAGTCTGGGAAAGACCTTTAATGACTAGACCTTTCAGTAACTTTGGAACAAGTGTTATCTTTTATTAGGCAATGGAAAACAAAAACCTGTATATAAATTTTAACACGAACAGCTTTAAACAAATATCACTGGCAGTATAACATTAACGGCTACCTGACCACAGCTATGTGAAAAACAAAACACCGGATGAAGAGTGAAACTTGATATAAGAGGGGGGAAAAAGCAATTTCTTGTTGCGAATTGTGGATTGAACAAGGAAACAGACATTTTACACTGGGTGACGGAAATTCTTTCCAGCATACTTCGCCTTTGATCCAAGCTCTTCCTCTATACGCAGAATCTGGTTATATTTTGCCAACCTCTCAGAACGGCAAGGAGCTCCAGTCTTGATTTGCCCAGTGCAAAGTCCAACAACCAAATCTCCGATGAAAGCATCTTCGGTTTCACCACTACGATGAGATACCATGGTACCCCAACCACTTGCCTTGGCCAAGTTATGACTGTTGACAAAAATAAAAATGTAATTAGGAGGTTACTATTGTTTGAAACTTTAGTATACTTAAAATATTTGAATTTCTAATTTCACTGACAACAAGGTCTAAATTAAAGGAGGCAAAATTTAAATGGGAACAAAAAGAAATTTTACAATGACAAGGATAACAAAATCATGTTTGCTGCCCTAAAATCCTAGTTTACAGCTCTAGAATCAAACAATTCATACTATAATTAAAAGCAGTTTTATAACAAGATATTTACTTTGTATCGAAGATTTAATTTTGCATGAGAAATCCTCAATTTACAATAACACTTTATAGTTAAAAAAATTACTTCTAGAATAAAATTAACTTCTAGGCACTAAATGCAACAGGAAAAAGTTTACAAAGAAAAATACGTAGCACTGTGTAATCCAGGACTAGACTATTCAAAAATCTAAGCGCCGGAAAAAAATTTTACCTGAAGAAAAAGGTACAAAATAATGCTTGACTTTCAAGGCCTAGTGACTTATATTAGCAGATATGCTGTGCTATGATCCGACCATTTGTGCTGCTCTTAGCCTACAATTTAATTACAATTTTAGGTGCCTAGTTGCTATGGTGACTTGGGATTTGTCTAGACCTGGTTTAATCTTTATCTGCAGAGATATTCTGAGAGATCAGACTAGCCTTCCAATACGATCTCATAGGTATCAACGCCAATTTTCACTTAATAGAACACCCTTGGTCAAACAGCATGAAAAATCAACCCTGGGACATGGCAATCACTCAATATTTTAGCCATAATTATTTTTTTCTGAAATGAGTTTAGCACATCTACTTGCTTGTAACCCCAGGGATCCAAGAACAACATTTTAAAAACCACTAATATAGGAGGAACCTGTTCACAGGATTCGGGAAGAAAGTCCATGGCAAATCTTGTGAGAGCTGTTATGAAAGAAAAATTATTTAAACCATGTCTAAAAAATAGTTGTTATTCAGAAATCCCTGTTCCGAGATTGAATCCCTTTGGATGAACATTAAGGTCATTTTTTCAAGAAAATGTAGCAGTTGTTCAGAGGTTACTCTTTTATTTGGAGATAATTGATATGGAAGGTTTCACTGTTTTAATTGTGCAAGTGAAATTAAAAACATAACTGTGCATAAATAATGTTAATAATGTTGGATTAAATTAAACAGACCCAGATTTAAGAAATTCAATTTTTACATATGTAAAAATTTAGATGAAATGTAAAAAGGATCTATCACTTGAATGCTGAAAGATTGAGCGTTTAAGTGTTGGATACTGGTGTTATATTTTAATTATTTTAATATTTTTTTTAATATATGGTGTTTATTTTAATATTTTCTTTTATACAATAAATTATTCAATAGCGCCAAGATTCAAGAGATACACTCACGCTTTTATAGCTTCGGTCACCGATCCAATTTGATTCACCTTCAGCAACAAGCAGTTGCAAGCTTTTTTGCCAACAGCAGTCTCGATCCGTTTTGGGTTTGTGACTGTCAAGTCATCCCTAAAACAGAAAAGGCAAAAAGTTAAATACAAATGATCATAATTGAAATATATAGAATGTCTGAAAACCAAATTCTAAAGAAAATTTTATTGATACCCAAGCACATAGGTGCTAGTTCCCAGACTCAAAAAATCTGGGTTTCTGCAGTCACAAAACATTTCAAAGAAAACAAAACAATCAAAAAGGGGAAAAATTAGATTTTATTATTATATGACCAGTCTCCCCTAGGATTTTCCTGTAATTGACCCTACCAACTTGTAATTTCCGGTAGGCTTTGTTTCAAATAAAGCCTACCTGAATTCTTATTCTTTGTTGAAATCATGTCGACAATTTTGAGCTAGAGAAATTAATCTAATTTAATTTACTGCACTAGTCTGTTATCTGGACGAATATTTTAATGTCTATGAAGATATAAGTTCACCCAAAACATTAATATTTACAATTCTATCATCTTTAAGACAAGATTTGTATAACCTTACGAGTTGGTGCTCTTGGGTGCTATTTTTATTAGGCATAAAATAACGTAACTGTCAATCTCAGACTTCTGTCTCAAATTGACGGTTACATCATAGCGATATCTTTGAAAATGGCAACCAGGAATATAGAAAAGATGTTATTTGTCTTTAAAGTGTTCTAATTATAATTTCAGAATATTTGTTATTTTTTTAAATTAACATGATATAAAATTCTTAAGCTGCAAGTTTTTTCAAACTTATTTACCCACAAAGATTAGATTTTTTCATTGCTAATCTTCAGTCATCTCCATCTTTTCACTCAATGGTAATAACCTGCTATAATGCTAAAGACCAAGATTAGATTGTCTTGGCTGTCCCGATAACCAACCAGCTGGACCATAACTCAGATTTTCGTCAGGAGGACAAACTTTACCTTTTACCAAAGTCAAATGCCATAGTTATATAAGTCTTTCTACAATGTTTTAAAACAATATCTCACTGCCCTATCAAGACTGCCTCCTGTTACAGTTACCCAAACAGCCCTCTACTTGTGACTGAATCAGAACAAGCTTCAAGCATAAGATAACAAATCTAACTTTAAAAACCAAGTGATAAAATTGTGGATAGGTAAAAGTTTAAAATTAACAAAACCCCCTGAAATTGATGTGTTTTTACAAATCTATTTCAGACCTAAAACTTTCAGATAATTGTGACAAAACAAGAATTTTCTATTTTTTAATGAACTTTTTTATGAAGAAAAATAATTCAACGTACCCAACAACCTGATTCTGAACTTGAGCACAGTATTTGGTCCACGATTCCCAGTCATCTTGGTCAAATGGATCTTCAATGGAAACAATTGGGTACTGCTTGATCCAATCAAGATAAAGCTGTGCCAACTGGTCAGGAGTTATAAACTTGGATGGGTCAGTTTTTGGATTCTTGAAGTCTAAATCATACTTTCCATCTTTGAAGAATTCAGAGGCAGCAACATCCATACCTATCTCGATCTTGCCAGTGTAACCAGCTGTTTTAATAGCTTCCTGTATGAGTTCCAAGGCTTCTTTGTTTTCTTGAATGTCTGGTGCAAAACCACCTTCATCACCTACACCAGTAGCTGCAAGGCCAAACCTATCAAGAATTAACAGATCCATAACCCTTTCAGACTCAAACATTCATTTTTTGGAATTTAAGATGTTCTTGTATTTTTAATATTAAAAAAGATTTGACATTTATGTTTTAATACTTATTTTTTTTTATAAAATAAACTTTGTTGAAATTTTTTCAGCCAAGATGCGAGATTAAATCTTAAAATTATAGAAAAAATTAAATGTGAAATTTATGTAACGGATCATTTTTTCCCAGAGGCACTTTCAAGGCTTTTAAGATGTGTTCCAGGAGAAAGTTTAATTTTAAATGCTGCCCCCCATGAAAGAGATATGGTGAATATAAACTTTGGGCTCAAGTTTTGAGTTAGCCCACAGACTTTACTTTGGGAGTTGTGTAATCCTTTAAAGAAAAATTCTATAGTAAGATAATGCACAAATGTGTAGGTCACTAAGTCAAAAGTGTAATACAAAAACCAGTTATAAAAAATGAACAAAGTTGTGTAAGTGTTAGTCACAAAGCAAGAAAAGTTTTGTTAACTTCAAAAATCAGTTTAACACTCTTGTTTGAGAAAGGTTTCAACATTACTTTTTCTACACAATATCAATGGAAATTAGGTTAACGAGCAATTCGCATAACTAGCAAAAATTTGAAATCAATTTTGACTGTTAATGTCAAAACTAAAAGTAAAATTTCTGTTCATTATCATAATGCGGGTTTATTATTTTTGCCTTTGTCTACACACGAAGGGTGGATAATAATCTTTCTACAAGCTCCAGTAAACATGCTTGTTTACAGTACAGAACTAGGTGTAATATTTTAACTATGCATATGTGCATTTTTAAAATTTCATTTACAGGAACCACCATTTGTCGAAGAGATGTCCTTGGGACAGGGTTTAAACTAGATAAAAAATTCCTTTAGCAAAAAAGCTAAAATAAGGGAAAGCTTTAGCAAAATGCTACAATGATAATGATTTATGGTTGGATATTTTTGTTTTGTACCTCCTGTACGCATTTTTGTAAAAATGGCTATTACTTCTTTCATATATTGTGAAAAATGCAACCGTAGCTTAAACCCTGCCTTGGGGGGAAAGACCATAGGACTGGAGGTAAATAAGAACAACACGGCCAGGAGTTGATTGTAAATGAACTTACAGATCTCCATTGAATAACAAGCTTATACAAAACATCTAATCTGAGAAAGAGGAGACTTCATTTCCAATGAGATAAGACTGTATAAAATGTGAAAAGCTATGCAGTGTTTCATAGAAAAGAACCACCTATATAAAGCTGTAACAGTGTGCAAACAATTTAAATTCAAGAAATTAAAAATTAAAATTAATTAAAATGGCAAAACAAGTGATATTAGATTCTTATTTAAAGTTGCACAAATGAAAAACAGACAACAGCAAGTTGAATTGTCCTAAACGATGAGAAGACCAAGTTAATTTGCAAAGTTTATTGTAATTTGTTTATTCATGGCATTATTCTATAATTTATTATACTGTATTATATTAAATAACTTGTATTATTGATTTAATGCTATTTTTATTAGTCATTTTCATATGAATGAATAAGCTTGTGAAACAAATTTTATCAGAGTTCTATTATTTCAGATGAGCATGTTAATGAAACAAATTAAGCTCATTAACCAAAGTTCCATTGTACAATAATGTATTGACAGTGAAAATAAAGTAATGTAAAACTATCTGCCATATAATGTCATTGATGCTTACTTCTTCTTGATCACATTTTTTAGATGGTGGTACACTTCACTTCCCATTTTCATAGCCTCTGTGAATGATGATGCTCCAGTGGGAAGAATCATAAACTCTTGCATGGCCAACTTGTTACCTGCATGACTGCCACCATTAATGACATTAAAAGCAGGAACAGGCAGAATTACATCCTTGTTCCCAGCTAGTTCTGCAAGATGTTGGTACAGTGGAATTCCCTAAAATAAAAAGTCAAATAAAATGTCTTGATTTCATCTGCACCAAACATTAGATCATACAATATAGGGTAAAATTGTTTTAATCAGAAATCTACGACATTTTGAAAAACTTTAAAGATCAAATAATTTAAGAAGTATTGCTAGTTGAACATTTTAGGCACAAGAATTGAAATTTAGGTTATTGTTATGACATATTTCAGTGATAAAAGTATTCCACTCAGTTTTTAATGTCATGTACAGCTACTCAAATCGAGTTAGAAATATGTATCCGATATACATGGGATAGGTAAAAGATAGGTGTTTAAGCTATTAAATTCCTTTTGTTAATTATAAAACAAATGCAATAATCTTGGAATATAATCCATTAAAGTTATTTAATTCACTTATAGCCTCAGTGTTATTTTTCAGAGCTGGTATAGAGTTGTCAGCATGGACAATAGCGCTGTGCCAAAAAAAAAAATTCACTTAGAGAAAATTCCAAACAATACTCGACTCTTCAGGGTAAAGTGTATATATGTGGGTAGATATACTATAAATTACAAATATTTTATGCTGCTCGCAGCCCGTAATTTAATTACAAAGAAAACTTTAGGCACCAATATTAATTTTTAATCACTGGCAACCCAGTGCCCAAGATTTGACCAGGGCTGGTCTTTAGTAAAAAGATTTAACCTTTTGCACTTTACTTTTTTCGCTTGGGCAAACTAGCAACTAGATGATTTTCCACATATTTGGTGAATTTCTTACAGCTAACTTAAAATGATTTCACACACAATTTAACATCTAGAAAGTTTTAAATATCTTTATTTTAAATAAAAAAAAAAAGAACCATTGGATTTCTTAAGTTATATCTGAAGATACTTGCAGTCCTGCGGCTCTTGCCAGACTCAAAAACTATTCTTTACAATATTTCTTCAGATTCTGTGTACATTATCCATTCTGAATTTTGTCGTCTGCAGAATCACTGTTTTTTACATTCGCCATCTGTTACCCCGATTTTTCACCTTATACCTTTTACTTCATTGCCATCTTCATCACTGCTTTCTTCTTTTCTATCCTCAAGTTGTCTATGCATGGATGTAATTTCATTCATCAACAAAAATTTTAACTAGTCTTCACTTGAACAGATTCTTTTATTGTATTCCATGCTTATTGGGCTCTAACTTTGAAAATATTTCTATTGCCCGACTGTTGAGTTTGAACAAATGCAAAGAGACATAATATATATAATCTAAAAAAACTTAAGATTAAAGATTACATACGTATAAAACTCTGTCATTGTTTAACACTCATGATGAGATATTGCCCAAATCAAACCTAAATAAACAGCTACCACTTGAATTATCGCGTCAAACCGAGTAGTGACTGAGAGTCACCTCTGGAGTACAAAGGGTTAATATCAAACTAAACAGGTTGGACATTTTAGGAACTTATCTTTTTCATCAGTGTTGAGAGAAATGAGATGGCTATCACATGCACATCAACCCTATTACAGCTCACCAACCCAAGTGCACAGTATAAAATAAAAAGATGTTTAGTCTCACGTTTTATAAATTCTATATCATATTTACTCCAGACTAATTTTTTACCATACAGACCACATTTCATTTTCAATGGTTTCAAATGATTGACAAGTTCCCCACCAAGACCCGGAGAACCCGTGTAATTAAAATAGGCCAAATAAAACTATAGACCGAAATTCTAATTTTTTTTTAAAAAGGCATTTTTGACATACAATAAACAAAAATTTGATAAGTCAATGTTGGCTCAGGTGTGAAAAGTATCCAATTGCAAAACTGTCTCAACCTTTAGTCAGTTTCATAAAATACTAGTACTATAAAAGAAATTGAAAGTTACTTTTAAATTTTAGGCAGTTCCTAAACTAATTAAATAAAAACCTATAGAAAATAATGTTTTCAGCAAACGAATGCTTAACAAAGAATTCATTTTAGAACCCAATGTATCATAGTACTAAATACTAAAAATCAAAAACATTAAATATTTTTTTTAAGGATGTGTGTACTTAAAAACAATTTTAAAATATTTTTCCTTTTTTTTATAAATGTGATAAAGTTTCTTCAAAATTATCTATTTTTGTGCAGTTATGGTATTCCTAATCTTTACCAGGTCAATGGCCAATATACAAATTGTTACAAACAGGATTTGCTGTGCACATCCCAAATAAACTGACGAAAAGACTGCAGGGGGGGGGGGGGGGTATTAACGCATGGACTCACCTGGACACTACTCAGGAGCCTCAGAAAAAGTAGTTGAGTTTTAGAATTTTTCAGGTAAGACCTCAAAAAATCATTTGGCCCGTGGGCCAACGATGCTCTTAAGATGGCCTTGTAAACACCAACATGTGCACCAGCTCTGTTCAAATTTATCTTCCAGTGCCCACAGCCATATGCAATCAGACTGCTTTGTTAAACTAACAAACACTATACATGTTATAATCTATGTCTGGACAGTGAAGTGACCAGCCACTTAATAAAGATCTTGGACTATAGGGTTGGTGAGGTAATATTGCAATCTATTGTATTGTATAGATATATTACATTTATATATTTTTTAAATACCAATAGTCCAGAATGATTGTGTTTAAAAGATCTGACCTACAGCTAGAACCCCAGGTACTAAATCACCAAGATTTTTTTAATGTTTGTGCATAAAATTTTCTATATGCAATTATATATTAAAAAAATCTACAATATTGATTTCATGGCATGTTTGAAAACATGTCAAGTGTTGGAAAAATGAAAGACATTGGACAGTTTTTCCTTCAGAACAAATTTTGATTCCTAGCAATTTGGTCAACACCCAATGATTTGTCAAGCCGTGCTTTAAACACATTTATAAAAATGAACTTTACCAACATTCAATGAAAACTTAAAAGATGGACTCACTTTTTCAGCTGCTCCAGCTTTTGCAACAGCAATAGATACGCCAAGAATAGCATTGGCTCCTAGTTTGGCTATAAATAAAAATAAAGTTAATTGCCTCTAATGCAAATTAAAACTGAAAGGCAGAATATTGTTAAGACAATAAGTTATAAAAATTACTGAGGACAAAATTTGATGACCTAAATGCATTTTTTAGTTAGACTTCACAATTAAAAAGGACTAAATGCCAGATACCAAAGCCATTGAGAAAATATCCACAGGTACCCGATTTCACCTAGATTTTGAGATTGGAACATTATACCAATAGCTGAGGGTGGAGATATAAATAAAAAAACAGACCTAAAACAAAATATTTTATATTGTTTTCTACCAACCTGAATTAAGTAGTTTTTATAATTAACCAAGTTAAAACAGATTACTTTCACCAGAGGAAAGTGTTCGACACACGACTTACATATAGTTTTGCTTTTTAACGTTTACGTTTCTTAATGTTTATTCAGTTTTTGAGGCTATTTTATTAGTTTTTATAAAGTCTTAAAATTTCTTCATGAAATATAGATTAAATAAACCCATTATAGGCAACCTTTGTTCTAAGAGCTTTCATTATCAGTACTGCAACCAGAAAAGTTCACAGCAGCTTGGGGCAAGTAGGCTATTTATTTGGGAATCAACACAATCTTGAACAGACTTGAGTTCACCTTCCATAGTTGCATTGTTTGCTTCAACATGATTTTGAATAATGAATGAAAGGAAACTCAAATTCTGTCAGTTTTAGTTTTAAAAAAAAAATACCCTCGTACATTAATGACACTTAAAATAATAAAATTGAATTCAAAGATGTAGAACAGACAAAAGCCAGTTCCCTAAATAGCCACCAGGCAGTCAAATTGCTAGTGAGCTGGCCTCTGTACGAGAGAAAAATTTACATGAGAATGATAGACAACTCATTAACTCAAATTTCAATTAAAGGCGATTGGAAAGACTAGAATTGTTATGTTGGCAATGGATATTTTGGATTCCTTAGATCAGTGTTTATATGAAAACTAACAGTCTTGGTTTAGCTGAAAATTTGTTATTTTATTGAAAATATATTTGTCATCCTGAACTAATCAGGAGATACTCGCATACCAGAACCAGTCTAACAAAAACAGTCAGAAGTAAAAATTTAATCATCCATGTAACAAATAAATTCTTACAAATTTTAGTCAGTCAATTTTTAAATCCTTCCGAAGAGAAACTCCCTTTATTCTCATCTTCTCCATGTTAAAAAAAATAGTGTTGAGTTGAATTTATCTTGCATGATCATTTTATGGAACCAATTAATCAAAAATTATATTGACCAATGGACATTTGTATAAAATAAATCCATTTTCTCCATCGAGAAAGACAGGTTGAGTAAAATGATTTACATAATGACAATGTTTATCTACACTATTTGCTATTAATCAGTTTAAATTCCGTCAGACCAAAAAAATCTAGTCAGACTTTGAAAACAAACTTAAAAATAAAATTATGTGAATGAGCGAGTTCTTAGACTTTGACCACAGAACATTAATTTTTTAACTAATCCTAAATAAAAGACTAATTTTGATAGTCTCCCCATACCAAAAGTTCCTTTCCCAAAGTTTTAAATTAATCACATGGTTATTGGTTGCCTAATCAAATTTTTTTCAAAAATATATTTGATGTCATTTCACAAGTATCAGACAATGTTAGGAAAAATAGAATACAAATTATGATTGGCAAGTAATTTCATTAAGATATTTAGGATACATACATTTGTTTTCTGTTCCATCCAGAGCAATCATGAACTCATCAATCTCTTTCTGTTGTGATGGCGAGAAGTTCTGCAAAAGTAACATTAAGTTTTATTTGAATATGCTCATGAATATAAAATATGATAATTAACTTAAAATAAAGACTTAAATAAAACTTCAAATTACTAGAAAAAGTAATATTAGTCATTGAAAGGAATCTTGCTTAGCTTTATACATCTCCAAAAATATAAGGGACTTGAACCCTAGTCTGTTTGCCGGATGGGTAAAGCACCTGTCTAGCAAACGAGACCACTATCTGGTAGCCTATATCATTCACGAATTATTGTTACTGCTGTCTATGTACGGAGACTTTCAATATATATGTTCCAAGGGAGAAATATTCTATATCTGGTTTCCATATCTTAATTGGTAGAGCATTCATCTGGCAAATAAAACTGGAGTTCAAGTTCCCGTGAGAACAGATGAATTTTCTTCCTTGTAATCATCTCCAAAAATATAACCGGTTTTTCAAGGAATCTTGTATTAACAAGGAAGGTATTTCTATATATACAGTTGGACACATAACATAGATATGGGAAAACTTTGTTATAAAATTTATAGGACATATGAATTTTCATATATCACTTAAAGTATGAAAACCAGTTGAAAATTCATTATAGGCAAACAATGAGAATTTATTCTTATTTAAATCTTATCTGAAAATTTAGATTTTCACAATATTTAGCTACAGCTGAAATTTTTTTCTTGGAAGACATTCTATTCTAGTAATTTTTTGTAAAATTTTATTTTTTACAGTTCTGCATCGAGTCCCGTTTTGCTTGAAGAATATGTCTTGGAAAAGAAAGGTTATTTTTTATTCTCTAACCTCCAAAACACATGCCTTTTTACTTTGTCTACCAAGTTTCAGAATTGGGATGCTTCCCACAGCATTTATCACAAGTCAAAGTGGCCTCAGAATTGACTTACTCAGAAAGTTTCTTACGTAAAAAACTATTCAAAACATCCACAGGTGTGGAACACTTCCAACGCCTCTTGTTTACCACTTTTTAGCTTCGAACATTGGTTGCAATATTGTGATAATGTCATATGTGAGTAAATTTTTAAAATGTTCAAGCACAGCACTTTCTATTGCTTTCAAAATTAAAAATTAAAGTTAGTCAGCTTAAAGCCAAAAACGGACAAAAAGTATCAGAAATTTAAGATTACATAAAGTTTTTGTTCTTTAAAATCATGAATAACAGAGGAATTTAAAATTCCAATATTAAGAGAAGAATCTAGTGGTAATCTGGACATCTGTAAGATCCAGAGAACTCTTACTGATATGAAAAAAACTTAAATTTAAAAAATAAGGAAATACTATATATAAGCATGTTTTATACTGAACAGGATATCCCCCTCCCACCCCAAAGAAAAGACTTTACATTTAGCATGCTTATCAAGCAAATATGTTTTAACACAAAACATTCAACATCCAAAATCAGAAAGGAAAAATAAACTAATGATCAAAATACTTTTGTCCACATGTTTAATTATATACAATGAAATTTCATATGCAGAATTAATTTTCATAACAATTTTTAAATGTATTTATATTAAAAAATAAGCATGGGCTTATAAATTATGTTTAATATATTTAATCACACCGTTTCCCAAGCCAGTATGGATACAAGTTTTTTTGCATACAACAAAAAAAATTTACTGTTTTTTTAGACTTTGTATATTAATTTTATATATCAATGCTTTATTTCAAGTAATCAGTCATCAACAGGACTGAAGTTACAAAAAATATGAGCTCAGTCACCAACAGGACTGAAGTTACAAAAAATATGAGCTAAGTCCCCAAAAGGAGGTTTTGTATTAGTTCATCCATTACAGACTGAAAATTTAATGACAGGTGATAATTTGCATATAACAATTTCCATATGAATTTACAACACAATTTTCCCTTGAAATTCAAGGTTTTTCAAAACGTGTTCTGGGACCACATAGATTACTGTAGAACTATCAGTTATAAACTCTGCTCCAATATATATACCTGCAATTTCATTTTTAAAAATGTTTTTCAAGCTTAGATCCAAAATACACGTATCTAACTTGAATGGTCTTTAAGACCATTCAAGATATTGCTGACCTAAAGATATTGCCCAAATTAAAAACCTTTAAAAAACACGTGTTCACGTACAATAAACAAAAATTTGACTAGTTTTGGCTCTGGTTTGAAGAGGTTACAATTATGTTCATAATGAGTTTGGATTCAGTCCCAATTGGTTCTTTTACATGTTGAAATAATTCACTTATTCTGTGAAAAACCAAGTTTGTTTCATTTTAACTTGAGCTCCAATTATTTTTAAAAACTATTTACATCCATTAAATATACTCAATTTCTTACTATAATGGAAAACATGTTGCTTAAACAGTTCTTTGTATATTGGTATCACAAAAACCATAGATTTTTAAGTTAGACTTTACAGGTTATAATTTAATTTTAGAAAACTTTGTGCAGATCCAAAAACCAGACAAATATAAATAAGATATTTTTAAAAACAAAGCAAGAATTCCTTCCCCTTTTAGAAAAACAGTGTGCTGATTGGCAATGGCTATATCACAGCATCAAAGGTGCTAATTATTACCAAACAGCAAGGCACATACCTGTCGTCGTTATACCCAAATAAAATAACTATTGGACTAATTTAAAAAAACAGAACTAGAAATAGGCCCATGATCATCCAGGCCAAGTCACTTAGGCAAATTATCTTTCCTTGCCAAAAAGAAACATGATTTGGCATAATAGATATAGACATGACCACTCAGAGAGGACCATCTTGGGATGGTTTTATAATTGTCAATTGCCTAGGTAGTAATTTCACAATGAGTACAAATTTAGATATGTATCGCCATTTTAAAGAAAAAATTATAATGAAAAGACTTTCTTAAAACAGTGGTTAAGTGTGGTTCGTGACTCCTGGGGGTCCACAAACTAGGAGGTTGTGAGATTCTCTAAGACAAAAATGTTTCCGAGTAAAGTTTATTTTTCACAACGCAAGTAAATATGAAAATTTAAAAATACCTCAACTCAGATGAACAAATACTTACTATATGTTTATATATTTATATAATGCAATTTTATCAAATTTTACATGTACAGTAATCGATAGATCAATTCTATGTTTACAGAATAGGAATTCTAACGATTCTTTATGAATTTAAAACATTTTTAAAAATTTATACAAAATGAATGAGCAATACAAATATATAAAGGAGATGCCTAAATTTTATATTATGAATACTAATGCATCGCTTATAAAGCTCTTGATTAAATGAAGACATTGAAAATTAAGAGGGCTGAAAAATATTGGGAAGAGATTAAAATTATTGTGGGCTTCAACCAGGCAGTCCATTATAATAGCAAATACTTCTATAGTTCAAAAATTTTACATAATAAATCAAGGGTGGTTGTAACACAACCATGAAAATGTTATGAATATTCAAGTAATAACAAATCAATTAAAAATTATTCTTCCTACAAAAAGAACCCGAAAATATTTTTGTACTGGGCCCTGCGATTAGTAATGGTGACAGTTTGATTACCCACTGCATCATTACGACACGCAAGATATGTACCCAGTGTTAATTTGTTCTGTTGATGACACCCCTTACAAGATTCAAAATTAAAAAACATGTGGGTAGTTTGAAATTCCATTTAATTAACAGAACAGTTTTATATCAAAAAATAATTTGACTTTATTTATTACCAATTATGGAGATTAAAATTTTATCTTATGGGAAAGGGGCACCATTAAAATTGTCAAAAGAGGGGGTCTCTCTAAAAATTTTAGAACCACTATCCTGAAAAATTTTACCCTAAAGCAAGGATTTTTTCAATCACTCAAAATTCTGGCAACATAATTTTTCCAGGAGTGATAGAATATAAATTCAAGAACATCCTGAAAAATCCAAGAAACTTAACAGCTATGCAACAGAGTCTGGTTTATATAGTAAAAGATATTCTACCACCATGGTTCTTTAATGCACAGGTTTGATATGATAATAAAAAAAAATTTTCCCTAAAACCAAATCTGATCTGTAATAAATATCAGTATGGCGATACGACTAGAATTGGCGTGCAATAAAATAGTCAGCAAAAAATAAAAAATAAAATACTGTACATGCATTAAAACATTGAGAAAAGACAATATGTTCAAAAAACAAATAGGGATATAATACTTTTATAATATAGGGATATTTAACTTGTAAAAGTAAATTAAGGGCACATGCATCCATGCAACTTTGAAGATTTAATTCTGTAGCAATCATAAAAATAACAGATTCTAAATATTTAAAAATCAAATGCATCTAAAAAACATGGGTAACATACCTTTTTCATCAGTTCTGGAACAATCACATTGTTCACGTTGGCAACAGCTTTCAACACGCTTTTTCCATGGTAGGAGTTTTTATCCCCATCTCGCATTTCAAGAGCTTCATGGACACCGGTTGAAGCACCACTGGGAACGCCAGCCCTGAACAAGCCTGTAAAAATATTTAACTTTATCCACAAGAAAACCAAATTAAAAAATATACACACAGGAGATTCACTTATAAACGCATTTAAAATTGTTATTTTACAAATACAAAGGTAACGTAAAATACCCGAAAATGTTTATAAAAGAATTAATTTTTACTCATTAAAATTTAAAAATACTTATTCGAAAAGAATTACCTTTATCAGTGGTCAAGTCAACTTCCACAGTGGGGTTACCTCTGCTGTCGAAGATCTGACGGGCAAATATTTTTTTGATAGGCATGATTTCTTTATCTTGCTTGTCTAAAAAAAGAAAAACTGAATGATAGTTACAAGTAAAAATTTATTTTTACATACATCAGGAAAAAATTAAAATGTATCAATCAAGATTTAATACAGTCGCATTATAAATTTTATTATAACCATCTCTCATTTTTACGACAAATGATCACTCTGCTCTTGTATAATATTGTTCGCCTGTCCTAACACTTATATGCAACTCCAGAGATAAATTTTTATTTTGAAGTAAAATTTGATTACCAGAATGCAGATTGTATATACACACATATCTGTAAAAGTTTATCTTACTTACACTATGTTGGATCTACATATGTATAATTAATATGCATTCTTTATACAAATCTAATTTTAGATCAATAGTCGTAAAATTTTACATATATACACCAAACAAGGGATTGAATAGGAAACTTTAAAAGTTTGCCAGCACAGGAAAAATACCTACATAAAAAACTGTCGGGCAACAATGGTTCCTAGACTTCAATCACTTTCACAATGTTTATTTTGATTACAGTGGTTCCCTAGCAATGCATTCCAGATATGCATTTCTTTTTATAATGGGTTGTCACTTCAATCTTCTCAGTAATTGAAAACCTAGACTGAGCATTATAGCTAGTTGTATTATACAATATACATGTCCCCACCCATGTAGACTATCTTTTAATCTCCAATACATGGAAATGCAAAAACTATACCCAAAGATAAAACCGAACAGAAATAGAAAATAAACTTATTTTCAGAATGCCTACTATACTAAGTTTAATAGCCTACAAGAAAAGAATTGTTCAAGATTAGAGAATTTGAGTATCCTCGTGCTACAAGTTACGCATGCCACAGGTTGGCCAGCCCTGATATAGATTATCTTTATAGAAGATATCTAGGATTTTTACTATATATAGACCTATTTATTCTAAATCACAAAAGCTGCTTTATGATATATACTCAGAATTACAAGGATGATTGTTACCTGTGACAATCTAAAAAGAATTAAAAGAAAAACAGATTCACAGTGGAAACAAGGCTATTTAAAAAGTATCATGGACTCCTGGGCCAATTGATTTTTCCAAGGCCCTACCAAACAAATTCCCGAAAATTTCAAATCGGATGTCATTTTTAGAAGGTCCCTATGTCATGCCCAGGTAGGACAATGCCTTAAGACAGCACTGGGTGGAAAAGGTATTGTATCGCTTCACGTGTGTGGTCTAGAGCGCTTACCCGGCAAGTGAGAGGACGATGGTTGAATTCCCTGTATAGACAGTTGAATTCTCTTTCCTAAATATATCTTCGCAACACCCAGCCGTTCAAAACTTTCATGAGAAGTATCAAACAAAAAATAAAAACTTAAATCAAGACCTTGCTGTAGGTCTATACTATATAGCAACCATCTCCAACCTGTTGCTCAAATACCATGGCGCTTCCTGAAACATTAAGAGTACCCACTTTAATATTTGTGAGCCTTGATACTTTGATTTTAAATACCCTGTAAAAACTATTCCAACATTATACTTTCATGAGAACGTAAAATGTTATATTTCCACTGTGTATTCCACTCTATTTCCACAGAGGAATACAGACAAGATACACGTCTGGTTTAATAATCATTGAGATTTACGTTAAAAATATTTTCCTGCTTAGGTTTTTCAGAAAATATAAACGGGATCTACTGAAGGTTAACCTCTAACAGCAATCCCAAAATATCTAGCCTTATTTCAACAATCTTAAGTCCTGCCAGCTCTTTAAAAGAAAACTATTTGATATGTTTTCTCCCTCATCCTGTCAGTCAACTGCCAGTAAATTGAGACTAAAATTATATAGCATGAGACACTAATCTTTTTGGAATTGTATGGAAATATGCATGTAGTTTTATTCTGTTTCGGAAACGAAAGCATTTATCTCTGAACAAGATCAGTAAAAAAAAATATATTCTTAAAAATAAAAAAAATTTGTAGAAGGTTGCGATTTCCACTATAGTAATTATAATAGATCAGGAAAATTTTAAATACTTGAAAAGTTTAAACAAATAATCGAAATCAATTAACACGAACACTGAAACAAATAAAATTAACTTTTTACTAGTGTTTAATTCAAAGAGTTTTAAAACTACACCTTCCCATATAAAAACACTGCAATTTATAAACTGAATCAGTTGGTCAAGTACCTAATAAATAATAGTCTTCTGATTATCTAAATGAAACAAACTAACGAGTTATACGAAAAAAACGTTATAGGTATATATTGCTATAGGCATACATACAGGACCTTCTCGTCAGAGCCACCAAAATGTTCGACAAATCTAAAAAATTTATACCAAGAAATTTTTACCTAATGAAAAAAAAAAATGTTTTGATTTTTCAAGACATAAGATACTTTTTAAGTTCGTAGATATACTGCTATAAATTCCAAACATTTTATGCTGCTCTCAGCCAGCAATATAATTACATAAAAATTTTAGGCACTAATATCAATTTTCTAATTGCCATGGCAAGCTCAATTCTAGGATTTGTTCAGCTTTGTTTTAGGCCAGTGTCCCCTACAACCTTTTTGATATTGTGCACCCCCTCCCCCACACCATCAGGTTGATTTTGCACCACTCCCATAAAATTCAAAATATTTTATAATTTATATACAATTTAATAACTTACAAGATTTTACAATATATTATTCAAGCAATGGTAATAAATAAAAACACCACAGACTACAAAATTATTATTCTTGAAAACAAGTGGCAATTTCTAAATGGTTTGAAGATTAACAGTAGCAATTATAATGCAGATGAAAGAAGTTTTTTTAAACTGCTCAAAAGGGTTTAATTTCTATCAAATAGACTCCTCCAAGATTCGACTTCAAGGAAACAGACTGTACCCGAGACAGTTTAATATCCAAAATAAGAATGAATTGCTTTTCCAAATATTTTACAATATTTGATTTAGACTTGATAATACAAATGATTCAATACAGTGAGAATTTTTACCCCTAATTATTATAATTTATACTGTGGAGATAATTTATAATTGTTTTTTATTAAGGTATAAGTTATGACATTTAAAAAAAAAACACGAAATTCTATAAATATTTGTTTTATTTACAATTGAAATATGTTTGCACTAAACA
Organism: Pholcus phalangioides; assembly: GCF_987345545.1. Taxonomy (NCBI): domain Eukaryota; kingdom Metazoa; phylum Arthropoda; class Arachnida; order Araneae; family Pholcidae; genus Pholcus; species Pholcus phalangioides. The sequence continues at coordinate 9,334,993 of NW_028301609.1, forward strand.
TTTTTTATTAATTTACTCTAAAACAGTTCTCTTATAATTGATCAATATATATTTAAGATACATTTTACTTTTTGAAAAAAAAAAAAAAGTTTTACTTAAAATTACGGGACAAATGTGCATTTTGATATTTCAGTCTAGTAATTTTTCAGGAGCAGTCAATAAAAAAGATTCAGGTTCTCACTCATTCGGGACCAGAGATCATTTTTGTTCATTATATTTCTGCCCAGGAATTCTTGGAATAGACGTTTTGTCATAAATCAATATTATAGAAACTTGTTAAAGATAAATTTAAAAAAATTTTAAACCTAAAATGTAAGTTACAGCTCACAAATGGGAGCTATAATATAAAAGTTTTAAATAAACTAAATAACCCTATACAAAAAAACCAGGACAATTTCTTTAAAAGTAAAAACGTACTATCAAATGAATTTTGTTGGATAAACAATGTGTGCAGCTATGGACTTTAAAAAGAGTTTATTCTCTAGGGTGAAACCTTTTCAGCTTCTCACCAGGGTCATCTTTAAAAGGCAGGCAAGTGAGCTCTAAGCTAAAAGATTACAACTATTAATCAGATTTGTAATGCATATTAGGAAATTATTTGGCCATAGAAGAAAGCCCATCGCATCTGAGGGGAGTCTTAAAAAAAGTTCTACTGTACTATAATTTTCTTAAAGTACTTATGTTAATTTTGATAGGCTAGTATTTCCAGCCTTAAAAAATATATTCTGGAACCTTTCTTATAAGCCCAAGTAATGTGGTGGTAAAATGCTCGTCTACCACAGTGAAAGCTGCCACCAGATCTTGGGTTCAAACTAGACAATGAATATAGATAAGATATTTTCTTTAATGACCTTGAGACGACCATCAAGAGATTCATTCATCCAACACCTTTATTTTTAACCCAACTCTAATGCCAGTAAATTGCAGTGTAGCAATATGGCGAGAGTTGTGTGGAGAAATAGAATACTTCTTTGCCTGGGAGACACCCATGGTACTATTTATATTAAATACATGGCTGGTATTTTCTAATCAATTTATATTCTGAAAACTTGACCAAATCTCATTCATGAAAACCACCACCCATGCTTACTTGATCAAATATCTAATAAGCAGTGTTCTTTTACAGACTACTCCAATTACTTTGAAACTTGAGCACCTCCATGCAAAAATCTAAATACATTGCAATTAACCTATATTCTATATAGACATAGGTGAAGGGCTTTCTCAACATCATGGCCATCCTACACATACTTTTTTACCAATTTAAACTCTCCATAATAACCAGATTTTATGAGCCCCATCCCACATGCTTTAATTATGCACTGCCTTGTAGGAAAGGACTTTATAGTGAACTTTAACCTAGATTAGAACCTACCAAACATTAGCAAGACAGGTTTGTTTATTCTTACCATTTTGTAATAGATCTTCGATGAAGGAATGCCACACTGAAATCCCAAATAAGTAACATTGATATACATACATTAACACATCACAAAATACCTATAGGAACTAAACATCATAGTCACTGGGCAAATGGTTCTTTGAGACAGCCTGCACCCAATTTAGGACAATGGGCATGCGTCTCATGATCCTGTCACAGACCCACCCTATATGACCGGAAGGCGGAAGGTACTTTTCTAACTTATCTGGTTATGAATTTCAAAAGTCGAGAGACCCTATTTACTCCTCCCCGCTTTAATAAGGCACGGCCTGTGGCAGTAAAGTCTTAATATCATGAGCCCCTGGGCCAAATTATCTTTCCCGAGGCCCTATATACCAGGCAAGTTTACATGCTTACGATAATTTCAACCAGATCTAATTTTCGAGAGATCCCTGTTCACTTGAGGGCTCCGGTGGACTCATTCGTTAAGACGGCACTGGCCAGTGGTGCACCTTATAATGAACTTTAACCAAGATAGTTCTACTAAATATTAACAAGAGATATTCGTTCATTTCTCACCACTTTCTAACAGATCTTCGATGAAAGAGAAAGTCACGCCCAAGTCCCACATAATAAAAAAAAATACGCGACACTTATTACTGGTGTGGAAACATTAGCAACGCATTACAAAGACACGTAATCACTCGATCTTCTCATCAGTGAGGAATCCGATCCATCAACGCGAATGTTCTAATAACCATCTCGTTACCACGGTAACCACGATTAGAATCCACAACGAAACTAAAAATTAATTTGAAACTATAGTTTCTATTGAATAAAATATTTTAAATATTGAGCGACCCGGTCACTTTTTTTTTTCTCCAAGTACTTTCCTGTCAGTCACGTTACCGCTGATGACAAGGTCAAAGTAAAGTCACAATCCCGGGACCGCATGCCGAAATCGAAAGGGAGAAAAGAAAAACCCCATTAAATTTAAAAATTGCAATTTATAAAAAAAGAACTTAAATTATAAATTGATTAAATAATTTATTTAAATGGAGCATTTAAATGTCCTCACCCAAAGATTTCAACGTAGAATGTCTTTCCCTTCCGGTGTCTAGAACGACGTCTCACCAGCTGCTGGACGTGAAGTGAACCGCTGAAGGGCAGATCAAAGGAGAACCAAGAGCAAAGAGGTAATTCGAACGAACAGCGCTCAGCCAATCGGAATCATCTTCGGAATAAAAAAACTTCTCACGGACAACGATTGGTCTTCTTCTATAGCTATGTGACATTACGTCACTGATATTTACATTTACTGAGTTAAAATATCACTATTATCACTCTTTTTTCTCCAAAAAAAGATGAATTTCATAAAAAATTTGATTTTTTCAACTTTAACTAAGAGAATCATTATTTTTTTAAGAATTTTGATCTCTCTACGGATCTTAGAACGAAATTTCTCTTGCATCCAGTCTACTGCTGCCATCTTCCGAATAATAAGTGAAGTCAAGAATCATAAGTGAATTTCGTGTTCTTGTATAACACGCAGTGCTACAGCGAATCATCACTGTTGTAACATAAACAATTGCTAAAATTTAATAAAACAATTTTTGTGATTGAATAAGATAGATTTCTTCCATGCGACCAAGCTGCAATGATAGAATTGATGCTGCTGTTTTGATTTTAAACACAGTTTGTGAATGAACACAGCACTTCAAGACTAGTTAGTATTTAATAATTCGTTTCTCGAAGGTAATTATTCGATTTTTATATTTTATCAGGTATATATTCATAAATTTTCCTCTAAATGATTCTCAAAATGTGTTTTAATTCTTTTAAAGTTTCAATGATGGGATGTTATTGACATCTCAACCGGCGATGGTGGGGAAAAAAAATAAAAATGTAAAGCAACAGGGTCCCCCTCTCCTCAACATTGGTAGGGTCTCCCCCCGGAGTCCTGGGTGGGTACCCGGTCCTCTTTCACGGGCCGGTTATTGTATAAATAACATATCCAGAACTAAGAGCCCTGGTAGCCTCCCCAGCATGGTGCCCATTTTTAATAAAAGTTCGTGAAACGGACTGATATGGATGTATCAATCTATTTATTTAATTTCTTCATTACTTATCAATAATACAAGTTACAGCTGAGTCTTGTCAATTAAGAGTCAATTAGTAGATAGTTTAGTTTTGAAAAATGCTCATGATCATTCGTGCAAGATTAGAAATTAAAACTTCTCAGGAGGGGGGAAGGGGTATTCAGTGGAAGCTCAATTGCATTGAGCGAGTTGACTAGCTACTCTCCGGCGAATAAATTAGCTAGTAAGCAAATTGTGTCGACTAGTCCAGAGGATTTCAATTACACACGACTAGTAAAATCACCCACTGATGGCCAAGCGTCTCCTTTTCCACCCTCCTTCTTTTGGGTGACATGCCCCCCCCCCCCGCCACCTTCAGAGGAGACCCCCTGGAGCAGTCATTCTGTTGTATCATATGAGTAGAAAGAAAAAGCCACACCCATATTCCACCTGGGATATGGAAGAACCGCTAGTGAATAGTGAGAACAGTAGCCCCACCTTATAATATATTTTTTTACTCTAGCAGAAAAAGCAGCGCAGGCGTGGAATCGGGTTGATGTGACAGGAGGGGCGAATTGCAAGTTTGATCGTCCCATATGGGGACAGAAAAATTTCCCATATTATTTGGGTCTTAGGTGGTTGTTCCCATCACTCCCTTCTCTGTGAATGGAGCGGAGGCAGATATCTTCAAATTCAAATGGAGCAGAGGTAGGCATCTTCAACTGCAAATAAAGTGAAGGCAGATATCTTCAGCTGAGAATGAAGGTGAGGCTCCCAAAGCAGAATATGCAAAAATCTGTGATGTATGTCGCGGAACATTCAGTGTTACTGTGCAGAAAAATCTGGAAGAATTTTAAGAAAAGTGTAGAAAACACTATTATGAGAATTTTTACTACTACTTAACTGAACATGCACCTCGTACACATTCCTCTAAGGAATTTCTAACGAATTGTCATATGCTAGAATGTGTGCTCTAAGTGTATACTTGGCTGTAACGTATTTATGTTGTCGAATTGCACTTGTTTTGTGTTCATGCTGCTATCTGGCTTCCATTTTCTGAACCAAAGATGGAAATGTTTGAATTTTCATGTTTTGTCAATATCGTGTTGTAGTTCTGCCTGCTCTCTGTGGAGAGACTTTTTCAAGTGGGAGGCTGGCTCACATTCGTGCTTCGAAGCTAGAAATTTTTACTGCAGAACATTTTCAGTCAGTCGAGGACTTGTTGCAATAAAATGCAAAAAATTCTGCTTTGGGGGGGGGGGGCAAGGTACATATCTTTGGCTGCAAATGAGGCCAAAGCAGACATCTTCAGCTTTAAATGGAGTGAAGGCAGGCAGATCCAGGGCAATGTGTTGGAGAAGTAATCAATTTTGTTTGTGCATAGGAGAGGTCCCCAAAACAGAATGTGCCAAAATCTGTGACATGCGTTGCAGAATAATTAATGCTACTGCAGAACAATTTGGAAGAATTTAAGAAAAAGTGCAAAAAAACACCATTACATGTTTGGAAATTTTTACCGCAGAACATTTCCAGTTAGGAGGGCTTGTCGCAGAACAGTGCTAAACATTCTGTTTTGGGGGGAAGAGATCATAATGTCTTTTAAGGGAAGACAAATTTTCCCTATATTATTTGGCTCTAGGAAAGGGCAATCGTTCCCCCCTCTGAATACGCACTTGGAGCAGAAAATTTCCTTGATAATGTTGTCACACAGAGCAAGTTTAGTAGCAGGGAATAAAATCTCATGCGAGTAGCTAGTAGTCTTTGTTAAAGAGTTTTCCCTCTCTCTCCCCAGGAATAGTATTTATGCTAAACCGGATTACAACTAGAAACGAAAATTTACTCTGTTGTCAGGATTCATTTTGGCAGCCTCGGAAAAACGGAGTAAACTCGTAGCCTTTTTTGATCCAACACCTGGAGTACCAGACCCCTCATCCCTCTCCTGGTGATGGCGCTGATTGTAAATTCACTAGATTTTAGTTCATTGATTTTTTTAAAAGCATTCGCCATGTATTGTAAAATATGTACGTGTGAGTAATAACTTGTGTGGGCATTCTGTCTTCAAATAGGAATGGTCTCTGAATAGTGATACCACTCTTGATTTGACGTATTTGTCCAAAGCCCTTCTGACAAACTCCAGTTTGGTAATATATAGTCATGCTCAGATTTAATGCCACCATCCGTTGTGCAGAAGTCTAGAGTTATAACTAGTTCGGCATTATAACTAATTGATGTTGAACCTATTGAAATCCTTGTATAAAAAGATATATTTACTGAAAATTTCTGGTGCCAAGCAAGGTTGACTTTAAATTGAGTGGTATATATATATCAAAATTTGACTACACTAGACCAATACCATTTCCCCAACCCAACAATCATTCTTGCTTTTATTAATGCTTTGAAAGATAGAAACAAAGTATATCAATAAAATAAAATTAGCTCCGAATAATCAATTTGCTTCATTGCTTTAAAATAATTCTAGTCATTACTGCTGCTACATACTTAACTGTACATGCACTTCGTACACATTTCACTGCAGAATTTTTAATGAATCGGTAGATGCTGAACCTCATGTCTTGAATGTCTGTGTGAGCTCCTAACGTGTGATGTGTAACACCTCTACGTTGGAGCAGTTGTGACTGCCAAATATTATGTTGCGAAATTTTGTTGATGTTGACAACATGCATCAATATATCACCAGATCAGGAATGGTATTCTGGAAGAATTTATTCCTTCAAATATGGGGGTGGGGAGGCATTTTCAGCAGTGCTCTTTAAAATTGCTCCACTTATTTCAATGTGGCTATAGAATCTGATAATCGTTTTCCTAGCTTTTGTCAGGTTGATACATGCAACAAGCAGTCACACAAAAAGCAGGGTTTAAGCTACGATCACATTTTGGGAAAGAAAATCCTAGAATGCGAAAGTAGTAGTAGCCACTTTTGCAAAAATGTCTTGCAGGAGGTACGAAACGAGTAGACATCCAGCCATCAATCATTAGCATTGTAGCATTTTGCTAAAGCTTTTCCCCCCTATTTTCACTTTTTTGTGAAAGGAATTTTTCATCTATCTTAAACCCTGTCACATAAGCCAGATCAGCAGGGTTGCAACTAGTGAAGAGCAGGTGGAGCTGATGCCCTGGATGCCAGACTGGAGGGATGTAAACTTCCCCCTTTAACATCTTCAAAATAACATGAGGGCACCAAAATATATGCATGCTCCAGCTGACCAAGCATCTAGTTGTGGCCATGCAGATCAGAGCTGTGTGGTGGATAGGGTATAGATGATGGTATATCATGATAAGGTATATCAATGCCATTTTTGGCTAAAAACAATGCCTGGTCATTTTACTATATAAAGTCAAGCATATTTGTGATGAAGAGACAGTTTGCAATGAGTTCTTAACCGTTTGAAGCAGGGCTGTTAAATTTACTCCCCGGGTAGATACCTATCCCCTGGGCTGGGTTTTTTGGGGGGAAATTGCTTGTTTTCGAAGAAAATGTGTTGCTTTCAGGTTGAGGTTTTATTTTAAGGTTAGTTTATGCATTCCAAAAATTGCTGCATAGTGCAGTGTATAGGCTATTTTGAAGTATTTTTAAAAGATTTTTTTGGGAGCAAAAATATGATAAATAATTTCTTGGAATCACGAACACACTTTTTTATAATTCTTCTGACTACCCTTTTTCATGTAACTATTTAGGTGTGAGATTCACATATTAAAATGTTACAAGAAACCGCAAACAGAAAATGTAACCATGAACTTATATATGTATTATAACTGATATGTAATATGTGATAAACATATCCAAGGAAATTGCTTATTTATAATGTAAAATTATGCACAATAATTTTTCGCACGCACACAAATCCTTGTATAAATAAATTGAAGCCTCTGTGGAGAAGTAAACCAATGTATGTAAACCAAATTTTCATTCAAAAAATATTTGCATGTTAGCATTACTTTTTTATACGTTTTATACAGGTACATGAGACTTTCATAATTGAAATACCAAGAGACAAAATAACATCTCATAACGAAAAGAAAATAACTTTGTGGGATTCTTGAATTTAACATTGGAAACAAACACCTTCAAGTGAAACAGAACAAAACGTATAGTTTCTTTCCAAAACTAAGATCTAACCAGAAAATAAGCCTTAGCTTGATTTTTTTCAATCTGCTCATAATATAAGCCGACCCTGAAAATTGGCCTGTTAAAATCGTCAGCCAAATGAAAGCATTCTGTAGGTCTATTGCTATACATGACAGGTTGTCTTGTTGTGCCCGAGTGGCACAGTAGGTAAGATGCTCGTCTTCCACTATGAAGGTTACAATCAATGTCCATGGGTTTGAATCCAGGCATAGAACATTAGAAGCAAGTTCTTTACCTACCGAGCCTAGGGTGACCGCTGATGGATGGAGCCTTCATTTCCCACCCAACTCCACTGGTTGGAAATTGCCGTATGGCGATATATGACCAGAGTTGGTGTGCGGTGTAGTAGTAGGTTGTCTTGTATAAGGTAATATTAATATATAATAATGTTATTGACATTTTTATTTAATGATTATTCAAATTATTCTGAATAATCATTAAATACCATCCGAAATGCTATCCGCTTTTTGCAACTCTGAATGAATTATCTCCAACAATGTTATATTAGTCATACATGGTCTATAATGGTCATATGGCAAATCTTTTTCCAATGGAATCCACAGCTGTGATTCTGATCGTGTTCTGGAAGAAATTTGTTTTATTTTATGCAATAGTTTTCTTTTGGGATTGTCAAAACCCTTTTTGGCTTTTCTTGAAATTTTCACATGAGTGTTGAACTTATGTTTTGCTTCTGCAGGGTTCCCAGCGACCTGGAAAGTCAGGGAATCGGAAAAAGGTCAGGGAAAGTCAGGGAAAATGTTAAATATTTGTCAAAAGTCAGGAAAAATTCTAAATACTTGAAAAAAGTCAGGGAAAATCTGAAGGAGAAAAAAAATCGGGATAAATCTACATTCAAGTGGTTTACCCTCACTTTTTTCCATGGAAGATTATTTTTCTGACCCTTAGAGGGAGGAAAAAAAATCCTTATCAGCATTTTCTTTGTAGCAGTCTTCTGCTACAAAGAAGGTAGTCCAATTGATAATATTATAATGGGAAATAGCGAAAAGATTAATTTACTCTTTTATAAAGGGAAGGGATAGTGAAATGTCTCTTTCATCAGAATTTTATGCAAGTAAAAGTTGATTTCATCGGTTTAAGAAACGATTTGGATTACACGATGTAAAAATCACTGGCGATCAAGCCACTGCTGACCATGAATAAATGAACGCCAGGGTCTCTGCCACCGGACTTATCCCATTGCCGAGATCTCTTCCAGCCCAGCTTCGTGGCAGAGTCTGGAACAAAGTGAGTGTGTACACCTAACAGTCTGAGTGTGTAGCTAGTGTTGTGTATGATATTTCAGTGCTGCCATCTATACTTCAAATTGTGAGTGAAGTGTAATGATTGAATATTTGTAACGTTGTAGGCCTGTTGCTCTCTGTGGCGAGACTTTTTAACGGGGAGATCGGCTCGCATTCGCGCCTTGAAGTTGGGAACCACAGAAAACCAACTTCAGCCGACCACCACTGTGGGGTTCGAACCCGGATCCTCGCATCGTGAGTCCGTCACTATAACCACTCTACCACCACAGCGGCGCCACTGCTTACCAGGAGGCAGCTAGAAAATTTCCAAAGACTTTGTAGAAAATTATTGAAGAGAATTGATATTCACCTCAGCAGATGTTTAACACTGATGAAACTGCACTATTTAGGAAGTAAAAGCCGCAGAAAACATATATCACCCATGCAGAAAAGCGAGCCCCTGGTTTTAAGGCGGACTTACGGTAGTTAAGGTAGACTTACTATGTTGTTTGTGCAAATGCGTATGGGTACATGGTAAAGCCCACCATAATTTTTAAATCGATGAATCTGTGAGCATTGAAGGGAAAGGATAAGTCAAATCTTCTGCGCAGTATTTTTGATGAACATTAGAAAAGCTTGAACTACGAAAACACTTTTCCTGGATTGGTTTAAACCATAGTCTCCCAAACTTTTTGTTCCATCGCCCCCTTCATCAGAAATATTTTCCTCTCATCGCCCCCCAACTCAAGTAAACCCATAGGATCTTATGTTAAATCAGTAAGTTCTATCGCCCCTTGGACCATTCCATCTCCCACCAGGGGGCAATATTTCCCACTTTGGGAAACATTGGTTTAAAAAATGTTTCATTCCAAAAGTACGGAAGTACCTTGAGAGGGAAGACATGCCATTCAAAGTTTTTTTGGTATTGAATAAAACTCTAGGACACCCAGATGTCAATTAGTTCAAAGTTGATGGTGTGGAAGTCTGTTATGTCTTTTAATACAACATCTATCATTTAGCCCCCTTGATCGGGGGTAATGCAAGCATTCAAGGCTCACTATACATGTCACTCAATGAAGATGATTGTGCATGAAAATGCAGAAAATATCTTGAAGGTATGGAGGAATTACGCTATCACTAATGCCATTACTGTCATCAATAGAACCATGACAGCTCTTAAGAGAGAAACAATCAACTCGGTTGGATTGATCTTTGGCCACAATGTGCACTCCAGGACACAGCCATTTTTACAGAGCCAACTGAAGAGATTATAAAAGACATTGTCATGTTCGTGAAACAGGTGGGTGGAGAAGGGTTCAATGATATGGATATAGAAGAAAAGTCGAACAGCTAATTAATAGCAATTCAGAGGCATTGACCGAGGAAGAATTAATGCAGTTGATTGCTCATTGAAACAAGCAGTACCAGACGAATCAAAATAAAGAAGTAAAATACAAGTTCACCATGAGTAACATAGGGGGGGGGGGGCTTCGCAAGTTGAAATCAGCGATAGATTACTTTCATGATATAGATCCCTCTATGGTACATTCTTCACATGTAGAAAAATTGGTAGAGGAAGTCTTGTCAACACACTCCAACATACTTGATGATATGAAGAAGAAACAACAAACAGAAATCGCAATGTTCTTTCAGAAAACATCACCAACAATCAATCGCTGCATCCTCTTTTACATTCCCTTATACTTTTGTGTCGTCCTGCTCTTCTCATGATGTTTAAGAAATGAGATAAACAAATAAAACTGTTTTCGGTTATTCACAGATTTCCCGGTATTTTCCCCACTCCCGAAATGTAACCCCCATGAATACGGGGGGGGGGGGGGGGGAATGATAATTTAGAGCGATATTGGATGGTTTAGAATTATCATGCGCGTTACAGTGTACCCGCTTTTGGTCAGGGAAATTTTTGAATTTGGTCAGGAAGAGTCAGGGAAATGATCAAGCAGATTTTGCTGGGAACCCTGTTCTGTCTTTTGTCCTTTTACTTGTTTTTCTACATCTTTTGAAGAACGCGCTTCAGGAGTTTCTAACATCTTTTCCTTGTGGTTGCAAAATATATCTTGTTCCACATACTTCAGCTGTAACTGTTGTCATTAGATCATTTTCAATTATATCCTCTTTGTCCATGATGTTCCCAGGTTCATCAGCAGGTAATTGGCATGTATCTACATCCTCTAATTCGGAATGTTAGAGTTTTTAAATATATCCTACAACTTCTAATGTGAGATATCTTTTTGATATAGTTACACACAGCTGAACATAAGATCATTTATGATTGCCGTCTTGGTTTGATTGGTCTGCGGTTCGCAAAAACATGCATTTCTTTTAGAATGAAAGAATAAAAAAGTACTTGCCAAATATAAACAATCCATCCCAGAAAGCACATTTCTCTGTGTCATAATACCCAGAATTCAACCTGTGCACATGTTAAATGATGATAACACCTTGTGGTTTGAACGGGAAAATCGAAGCAGAGCACTGCACATTAGATGTCACTAGAATCCCTCCCTCATGTTTAGTATTAGCAAGTGTTTAACACTTGCTAATACTAAACATGAGTGGTGTCAACAGTCTTGCTTAAAAAAATCCTTGCTTTGGATGTTTCCCCCAAACCTATAAAAACATATGGCTATTTAAAAGATTTTTCATGCGTAATACATTTTTATTATTCAGTCTTAGCAGCGGGTTCCTGTTGAAAATATATATATTTTTTATTTTTTTGTCCAACTAATCCGAATTATTTCTTCTTCCAGTAGACTGACAGCAAGTTGACCATGGCTGAGGAGAGTGAATTCATTTCTGATGATAGTGAAGATGGTAAAGGTCAAATTCATTGAGTTTTTATGTTCCATTAACACCAGACTCGGGTTGACTGCCTGTTGAAAGGGGACAATATAGCCTCTTATAGGAGGAGGCTGAAACAACTGAATGCTACACGGATACAATATGGCAATGGTTCCCAAAGTATGGGTTGTGACCCCCCCCCCCCCCCAGAAATTTTGCAAAATTAAAACGTCCAAATAAGAAATTTATTTCTATTTTTCGCAATGTAAGTAAAAATATGTCAAAACTGAAAAGTATCTTGATAATACCTTGGGTAAGTCTGGTGGTGGAGTTCTGATATTCCATTATTTATTTATTTATGTAATATTGTTGGCCCTACGCCCTATACAAGAGAATGTGGTTAAATGGGACATAGATATTGTGCAAAAAACTAGTGACAGTGGGGGAGTTGACTAGATCTGAGGATATTGTTCCATTCATCAATGGTATGAGGAAAAAAGCTGTATTTAAAACAGTCAGTGGAAGCAAAAATTGCTTTTATTTTAAGAGAATGGTCAAGTCTTCTGGAGATGTAGGATGGTTTGGCTAGAATATCGGAAATATCAAAGTTAAGATGACCATGATAAATCTTATAAAACCAGGTTAATCGAGAAATAAGACAAAGAGTATCAAGGGAAAGGAGATTAAGTTCGTTTTTAAGTTTGAACACAGAGACAAAGGATGACCAGCAGTCAATGGATGAAGCGGGTGAATTTATATGCTTATATGCATATAATTCATGCACATACAATGTAAAATCGCAGAAATTTTACTGCAAAGTGTAGAAATTCATAATTAAATTTTTCTATGTTTTATATCATTCAGCTGTTGCATTTAATTTTTCTTGTGAATTGCAGAACAGATGGAAGAAGGCGATTCATCGGCAGTTGTGCCATTTGAGATTGATCCAGATGATATTGTGAGTGCTACTTTAAATAAAGGGTTTTTTTTGCAAAAATATTTTGTTTTCAATCATCTAATTTCAATCTTTTATTGAACAGTTTTTTAAATAGAAATATTATGTTTGTTTTATTAATAAGTTATTGTTTTCTAATCCCAGGAAGTTGATCTCACACATCACCGTGTCAAGGAAATTTCTGGACTGGAATTCTTACATTGTGTAGAGGTCAGTGCAACTACCTTTATAATATAGCGAAACTCCTTTGTAAAAATAATCGCCTGCATAATTAATATATTAGCATCATATAATAGTCCATCAGTAAAGATACATAGCAATACTCAAAGAGCCTAAGAAAAGACTCGCTGTATATTCAAAATTCACCATTACATTTGGGTTGATTTCTCAATTCTCTTCCCTCCCCCAAAATATGATTATTTTTGTAGTTTACAGTGCTGTAGAACCTCTATTAACTGATTTAATTGAGACAAGTCTACATCAGCAAACTGAACATGCATTAATAAGTCCAGTAGGTTCTGTTTATGGTTTGGTAATGTGCCACCAGATGGCATTGTGCTTTTTATATTTTTCATTTTGTTTTCTCATGTTGATGTTTGGTCCTTGGTGTGTTCCAGTGGTGTTGTTACCGCCATTCCAAAAGCATAGTAGCTTAATTTTTATCTGACCAATTCGGAGTTCAATAAAGCTTTTTGTTTCGAAGAATTCTGGGTATAAAACCCAGAATTCTTCTTTATTTTCGCAGACGTGAACAGAACATTTTTTTGGGGGGGGAGGAGGGGGGGGGCTTGGCCAGGATCTGAATCAGATCAGCTTGCCTTAAAATGCAGACTCAAAAATAAATGCTGTGTGAAATCTAACTTACGATGTATACCTGATACTTCCGAACAAGTCATCTGGGGCTTGAAAATGCTTGGTGATGGGACCGTCAGCTCAGACTTATGGCTGATATATCTGCTTCTCAGAAAGGTTGATGCAGATACTCGCCAATTGTGATTTGAGAGGACTGAACAGAACAGGCCCTATAATGAAAACTAATTTTTATGGAATATATGTAAGAATATCAAGTTGTAGAAGTGCGGTATTCTAAACTGAAAAGATCCTTTATTGTGTTTTTTAGGCCAGGGTTTGTAAAATCAGAAAAATATTTATGCACCCTCTAAATTTCTTTGGAGCCAAGCAAAAAAACATGTTCCTAATTATTATTATTTTTTTACCCTTCCAGAACTTCAAAACTTCTTCTTATGTTGAAAGACATAATGTAATGAAATCAGAAAATTTTGTGTTATCCTTAGACCAGGGCTTGACAAATCCCAGGTTGCCATGGTGACAAAAAAAATGGTATTGGCACCTAAAATTTTTGTCTTATAATATTAGCGTCTGAGAATAACACAAAATTTTCAAAATTCATGTCAGCATGTCTACCAATTAAAAAAAAAATATTACAATATATGTTCGGAAAATGCAGTTTGTTTGTTTGCAGATTTTTATTTTTTTCGTAAGGGAAAAAAATGTTGGGCTCCTAAAAAATTTAACTGGCGCCTACATTTTTGTTCCCAGTTTGTCAGTCTGCGTCTAAGATTCAAATTCAGTAATCCCATATAGAAAATTTTAGGCACCGATAAGGATTTTCTAGTCATGCCAACCTGGGATGGGCAACCAATGTATGATCTGGGATTTGTCAAACCCTGGGTTACACTTTGGGCAATTATCCCATATACATACCCCCAAAGGGGTGGGTCAGCTTATTTCATCACCTATGTCATTTTATACTCAATTTCTAATTAAATCAAGATCCACAATGGTAAGCCAATTCAGAATGACTTTTCTTCCATTCCACTCCTGAGATTCGAACCCAGATCTTTCAAACAAGAGGTTTTGATGCAATGTACAACTTGACTATCAGATGTATATTGGAAAAAAATGTGTTGGAAACAGCCAAGCATAATGAATCACAAATTAGATATTTCATGATAGTCTCTTACAATTTCCAAAATTTTTGCTTCGATAGTGTAATATGATAATTTCAAAAATGAAAATCTCTCTATTTTTTGTGTGATATGTGAACTATTGTGCAATGTTTGAAGTTTTGTGAATTACTAAAGGATTTAGAAGACTGCTAGTCGATGTGCTGTTTATGTTTATGGAAGGAAACGTTATGCATCGTAATTTCCTGTTTATAATCCACAGTAGCAGTATTAGTTTTCACATGCAAATTATGCACTTTGTGGGAGTTCCTGTAATCTGTTGTGCAAATTAAAATATCTCTGAATTATGGAAATTGAGCCAGTTTGAACTCTCATTCGAAATGTTTGATTTGTATGCTTCGTACTCAATAATGAATATTATAGTGGTTAATTTTTTTCTTCGTGTTTCAGGTAATTGAATATGAATTTGTAAATCATGTGTGAAAGTGTATTTTTGTTAAAAAATAAATTTTAGTTTCAAAATGTTATTTTTCAACATGAAGGTTTGAAATCTTTTTCTTTTCCTTCATGGTGATTTGACAGACTCTGTGTTTACGCAACAATCTCATAAAACAGATAGAGAATTTACAGATGCTTACAACATTGAAAGAGGTAGAGTTTTATGATAATCAGATCACGAAGATTGAAAACTTGGATGCCTTGGTCAATTTGGAGTAAGTTTTTCTTTGCTTTTATTTATTGTTTTATTTTTTATTTTTTGCACACACTCACAGGTCGACCCTGTTTTGGAACAAGATTTTTTGTGTATCTAATTTACCACCATGGTGGTCGAGTGGTGATGGACTTGCATCTCACTATTTCCACAGTGATGGTCGGCTGAAGTTAGTTATCTGTGATTCCCAACTTCGAGGCCTGAATGCGAGTCAATCTCCCTGCTAAAAAGTCTCGCCACAGAGAGCAACAGGCCTACTATGGTACAAACATTCAATCATTACACTTCATTCACAATTTGAAACATAGATGACACCACTGACGAATCAGGCACAACACTAGATACACACTCAGACTGTTGGGTACACATACTTTGTTCAAGACCCTGCCATGAAGCTGGGCTGGGAGAGATCTTGGCAATGGGATAAGTCTGGGGGCAGAGTTTTGGCATTCACTCATTCATGTTCGTCTAATTTTACGATTTATATGGTTATCCTAGTGATTTTTATATAGTTGTAGTGAAACTTAAAGTATGCACATTTTATTGATGTCTTGGACTGAAAATGTTTTATGTTTAATATTTTTCTTCCCAGTGATTTTTTTCAGCCATCCATGTTTAGGTTTAATAACAAAGGTGTACATTGGTGTCTACTGTTTTGCTGATTTATGAAAAGAAAATACACTGCCATAAAATTTGCAAACAACAATTCACTGCTATGCAATTTATAGCTGAGAAAACGTGCCAACAAACAATTCACTGACAGAAAAATAATTATCGCTGGGAAAATTCACAGATAAGTAATTTATCGACTACCGTTCATCACCACTGAGTGAGTGACCGAGTAATTGAGCAAGTGAATGAATAATTGAGTGAGTGACCAAATGAGCTACCAAAGTTGAGCAAGTAACTTTATGAGTGACTGACCATATGAATGACCAAGTGAGTGAGCGATTGAATGGGTGAACATGTAAGGGATTGGGTTAGTGATCAAGTATGTGAGTAACTGTATTAATGATTGAGTGGGTTAGTTACAAACTGAGTGAGCAGTTGAGCAAGTAAGTGACCATATGAGGGACTCACCTGCTCATCCACTCACTTTGTCGATGTGAATTGTCTGTTGGTGAATTTTCCTAGCAATGAAGTTTCATGTCAGTGAATTTTACTTTTGGTGAATTGCATGGCATTGAATTAATTGCTGGCGATGAATTTGTAAATAATGTGAAAGTGTATTTTTGTTAAAAATAAATTTTAGTTTCAAAATGTTATTTTTCAACATAAGGTTGAAATCTTTTTCTTTTCCTTCATGGTGATTTACAGACTCATGGTTACCGCCAGAATAAATTTTTCTCATCTTTTTATTTCTCAAGCGAAGTAAAACGTGGAAAAAAAACTTAAAAGGCATTACCGATCTAAAAAATTCTTTTCTACTGGGCTTTAAATGTATTGTATGAGAATTTTCTCTTTGGACAGAACTGTGAAAGAACAAAATGCTCATCAAATAGTTGCAATGATATTGCAAATAATTGCAAATGTTTCAAATTTTTGTATTAACATCTTTTTGTAGGTTTGACTGTGTAAATATTTTGTTTTATGTTATACATATTTTCTTATTCAATAACTACACACATTTTTTCTTTATTGTTTGCGATTCTTGATCTTTTATCAATTTGTTACAGGGTTCTAGATGTTTCATTCAATAGGATCAAGAAAATTGAAAACTTGGACAACCTTGTAAATCTGAAGAAATTGTTTCTTATCAACAATAAAATTGAAAAGATAGAAAATGTGAGTCACTTGGCTAACTTAGAGTTGCTGGAGTTGGGTTCTAATAGGATCAGGGTGAGATATGCTTTCCATGTTTAATATTTTGTGTGAATATTTTAAGTCTTGCTCATACAAGGTGCTTTCCCTAAGAACTGTGAGACTAACATAATAAAGTATCAAGAAATATAGGTGCATTGGAACTTTGGTTAACGAGCGGTTCAAGTAACGAGCAAAAAAAATTTGGACAAATTTTGACACGGTTAACAAGCAATGATTCTCATTACAAGCAAAAATTTTAGGCTTTATTAATTTTCACATTATCATAACTGAGTCAATGGTTTTTCGCTTTCGTTCACATGTACTGTGGAATTGTGGGTAATATTTTTCCCTACAGTCTCCAATAAGCATGTCTTACTAGAAAACTGAACACACATGTGCTAGCATGACTGTTCACAAGCATGACTGTGACACAATACAAAATTTAGATGCAACATCGTAACCACACAAATGTGTGCTTGAAGTTTTTTTAAATTCTGCTTGGTCCCCCCTCCCCCAAGCTTACCAAAAGATTAGAGATAAAGAGTAATATTTCTGTGAAAAAATTGAAATATCGGAAAAAATACCCTTTATATGCTATATTAACCAATTTCTGTTAATTTAAATGCTTTTTGAAGGGTGGTAACTCAAAAAAATATCTTAGGAAGAAAGTTTTTGTGCCCCTTCCCCCCCCCCCCTCTCTCCAAAGCACGATCCTTTGTAGAACATGGCCGAGAGTTGACCATAGATGAACTGATGGATCTCCTTTGCATGCAAAACAGCAAGAGTTTGTGGACAATATATCGTGTCAGGAATAGAGAAGTGAGAAGTCCCTCACTTCAAACGAAATTAGAAAGATACATAAAATATATGGGAATCTTGTGTAAAATTTTATTGAAAAGAAGTTAGCCAAATAAAGATGTAACAGTGCGAACAATGAATCTGGGCAACGACAATGTAATTTCCCATTTCTGAGAAATCCTAAAAAAGAGACAAAAGCAAGTGCCATTAGATAGGTCCTTTTTCAAAGTTACACAAAAAAGAATAAGTTTTTAAACAACAGTGAGTCTGTAAATTGTCCTAAACTGTTGTCCTGTTGTGAACATTATCATATTGCATGTTTGTTTATAGTGTTATTGTATTGTATATACCTTATTGTATTTTTTTATATATTATTGTGTTGTGCTATTTATTGAATGTTGTTTTACTAGTCATTTTTATGTGAATGAATAACTGAATGGCTTTTATATAGAAGGAACCAAGAGCACTATTTTTAATATTCTTGAGATGTACTGACATCTGAACTATTGAAAGAGGTTAGATTTTTTATCTAAATAGAACCAAATGACATATAGGCTGTGATGCCGTCTATGTGCATTTGAACCACCTACCAAACCAAAGAGATAACTGAATCAAAGAAAACTTTAAATGGTTTTTTCTCAGTTTTTATTTAATGGCGCTTGGTTCCTTTTTATATAAAAGCCGCAAATTATGGATTGAATTACCAGAGTTTCCTATGGGGAATTTTGATTCGAATAATGAGCATGTGCGCAAAACAATTTAGCTTGTTAATCCAAGGGAATCCCGAAAGTTCCACTGTATGGCAAAAAATAATTTATTATTTTTCAAAGTATATTTTCTTAGAAGATATGCAATGGTCCCATTGTTAAATCCACTTTTCAAAACAAGTAGAGAAAGCTTTTTCTGGAAGCTGCCTCAGAGTGAACCCTGCACAGCTGAAATAACATCAGCATTAAATTTTCTGCCACAGGACTTCTCCTTCAACATCGAGAAAAAGCCAGAAATCACATGGTGTGAGATACAGACTGTAAAGGAGTTTTGGCATTAGTTTAGTAATATATTTACTAAGGCATATTGCTAAGCAAGATGCTGATGTTATTTCAGTTGTGTAGGGTTCACTTAGGCAGCTTCCAGAAAAAGTCTTCTCTACTTTCTTTGAAAAGTGGATTGAACGATAGGACCATTGCATATTCTCTGAGGGAAGATAATTTGAAAAAGATTGCATTGTTTTTGCTGTACCTATATTTCTTGATTCTATGATTTCACTCCCAGTTCTTATGGAATGCACACCTTGTATTTACAAGAATTTTTAAAAGACAGGCTGCACTAGTGAGCAAATGGCATTTAGTTAAACATAATGAAGAGAGAAAGAAATGTTGCATTTTCTATAAAAAAAACAATGTTTTTACAGGTTATAGAAAATTTGGAGGGCATAACGAATTTGAAGTCTTTGTTTCTTGGCAAGAACAAGATCAAAAAGATCCAAAACCTGGAATCGCTCATCAACCTTGAACTACTTAGTGTGCAGGTGGGTAGCGTTCTCCTCTATTTAAGTTATTTATTATAAACCTTGCATTTTTGTGACTGAATCGTTGTTGGATAATAGTAGTAAGCATAAAACTTTAAAACACCACTATGTTTCTAAGATATAATTGAATTTTATCATATGCAAATGATATCCTATTTGCTATAGAAAAATAAATGGAGGAGAAAGTTTTGTTTCTATTCATTGCCTCTTCAATAACTTTTTTTTTTCTTCTGATTTTTAATTCTAATGAATTTTTACTAGAAAATTTTTATATATTTCTTCAATTGAAAACAATTTTTTCACTCAAGATACTGCTTAATGCTTATAACCAGTTATATTGTAAAATTTAGAATTCAAGTTAGGCATACAAAATTTAGTTTTATTCAAATGTCTTTTTTTTTCCAGTTCAATGAAAGTTATGCGGGGGGGGGCATTCAAGTATTATGTCAGCAGATTTTTAGCCATTTTTGCTCTTTAATAAATTCTGTGTGCCCCACCCCCTTAGGCCTTTACAAATCAACCCCCCCACCCTTGATGCTGATGCAATACTTTAATACAGTTGTGCGAAGCTGCAGTGCTTTTTTGTGCATGTGACATTCATTCCAGCTGCTCATTCATCAGAAATCACAGTATTAACATTCATTAACCAGCTATGTGCCATTATGGTTTTTTTCAGTATCTAGAATGTATTCAGTCCATTCATTTGATTTAATTATTTTCCCTATACTAAGGAAAATTTATACATATACTGCAAAGATTTTATTTATGGCTTATAAGCCAGTTGATTCTAAATTTTATGTAGTCTAATGTCTAACACCATCAATGTCCAACATAATTACATTGAAACCTGCCAACAAACAATGGCCACTGACAGAACTGAGAAAACATGGCCATTATTGGGAGGTTACCATTCTTAACACAGGCTCAGTATTTCTAAAACATAGATTGAATTTTTTGGTTGCTTGTGAAATTATACCAACCCATGCTATAATTAATTAGAATAAGCTGTTTTGTAGCAAATGACATTCATTTTGCGTTGAAGATGCTTGAATGAAGAACTTTATTTGTAATTTTCTATTGTCAATTTCATTCAAAAGTTTCATGAAAAAAAATCCTTACTTGCTGCTT
Source organism: Pholcus phalangioides (assembly GCF_987345545.1). Classification (NCBI taxonomy): domain Eukaryota; kingdom Metazoa; phylum Arthropoda; class Arachnida; order Araneae; family Pholcidae; genus Pholcus; species Pholcus phalangioides. Next base: position 9,355,494 of record NW_028301609.1, read on the forward strand.
TGTAATCCCTGTATCCCGGGACATGCATTCAGGTCAGATTCATCCTCTGATGCAATCAGCTATTTTTATTATCTAGGGCTGTATTTTCCACTAATGCTTACCTAAGCACCCTTGGTCAAACAGTATGGAAAACAAGGACTCTAAAGTCTATGACATAATGACTTGCCAAATTCTAACCCTAATTTCTGTGGTTCTTTCTGAAACATGTCTAGTGCACCCGTTAGCATCTACTTGAGGAAATCCTAGGGTTCTCGGACCACATTTTGGAAACGCTGACATATGAAAGAACCAATAGTTTTTGTTTTTTTATGTTTGCAGGGCTCAAGGAAAGAAAAACTTCAAATCAAATCTTTAGGATTATTTTTCTTCTTGATAAAATGCATCACTCATTATTTTTCAATTTTAATTTCCAAAAGTGGCCGTTATTCAGAAAACACATTGCTCGAAGGTTAATCTTAATGTTGACCCAATGGGATGCGTTCTGTTCCAAGAAAATGTGGCTGTTATTCAAAGGTTACCATTGTTTCGAGGTGACCATTATGGAAGGTTTTACTGTATTTACTTAGGACCAAACTAATACAGTGAAACTCTTATATAGCAATGCTCGAGGGACCAGAGAATCATATCGTTATAAAGGATTTATCACTATAGATCGAATATATTAACACTTTGAAAAGTGCATTGGGTTTCAGAGATTAATTTCTTTACAAAAGCATTTATATCGTTAGAGAGGGAATCGTTGTATAGGGTTTTTATGTTCACTGTATTTCTTTACTTATTCTTTCTTTGGTTTTTAGAGCAATAGACTGACTAAGATCGAAGGCTTGGAGAAGAATACTAAGCTGGAACACTTGTACTTGAGTCATAATGGTATAGCAGTTCTGGAGAATTTGGAGAACAACGTGAGTTGATCTTTTAAAATCTCTTTCCCTTAAAAAATATATTTAATAATAATATATAGTTAATACATTGCATAATAAGTTGAATTTCCTACATAATTAATGTATTGCATTTCTCTTAGAGTGTGCAGCAGTTCTTGTGTTTTTGGAAAAACTCTAGAACTTGGAGAACTTGTGCTGATGCCCCAAATTTAGGCTATTTCAAAGAAATCAACCGCAGAAAAAGATTTACAAATATGCCAATAAAAATTATATTATATTTTGTCAAGCTACAGGTTTTCCCTGGCTTCCCCTAATATTTTGACTTGTAGTAGTACATAGTAACTCTTAGAGTAGAATCTCAATAATCTGAGGATTTGTTAAAATTTCTTCTCAGAAAATCTCACTCTTTCTGTTTTTGGCCAAGAAACACATTTTGTCTCATTTTCGTATGAAATTCCTATGCCGGTAATTTTAATTTGAAGACAACTTATACCAGGAACTAAAGGGGTCTGAAGCCCTAGGCCGTTGTCTTTGTTGGGACCTCAGGCCAGAATTTTTCACATCTTTAGTAAATTTATAGTGTAAAAAAAATTTATATCGGATCCCAGGCCTGGAGTCCCTGTCAGCTCTAGTTACAAAGAAGATATGGGTGTTGGCAGCCCTAATTCATTGAATCACAAACTAAAAAGTAAGAGTAAGTATGAATTCATAGGTCCAACGAAAACAAGTTAGAACAATCTCATTGGATGAAAATAAGTTCCAACCAGCCTGATGGCCCAGAGATGGACTTGGTGTTTTCTTAATTTTTACTACACACTGCATAGGGTGTATTTCCCATAAAATAAATATAGGAGGGTTCCCCTCTCCCAAAGTTATCTTTTATTGTTTTTTGGATAATCCAAGTTTTCAATAATCCAAGGTAGTCCTGGTTCTGTTCACTTTGGATTATCGACTTGGATATCTCTACTGTATCTTCAAATATTTGTAATTTTTGTCTTCGCTCCCTTAGTAATGGAGACTGAAAATGTAATAACTCAAAAGCCACGCTCTAAACAGTTTCTATTGCATTGGATATGTGTATGTGAGAGAATAAAATACAAAAGCAATCTGGAAACTTCAGAAACAGAAAAGTTTAAGCTTTGTGGTGTTGCATAAATTTGAAAGCAAAGTATGCTGCTATATTTGCTGTAAACAATTTTTCTAACAAGCCATAACATGGTATGGCTTACGTCATCATCAGTCAACTGACTGAGAACCAGTCTCAAGTATTCAGTGAATTTATTTTTCAGTATTTTACTTATGATTATGTATCATTGCTTTTTTAATTTTTTTAAAGAAGTTAACATCATGTCAAGATTTTTAATTTATGTCTTTTGTATGCTAGACTAAGCTGCAGACTCTTGACATGGCTGGGAACAAGATCAAGAAACTGGAAAATCTCAGCCATCTCTTAGAGCTCGAGGAATTCTGGGTAGGGAATATTTTGACTAATTTTTACAGCCTTTGATGATTTTGTAGGGTCTGACAAAATTTCACTACGTGTGTTATTATTTGTCTGGATTCATAATGAGATGTATAAGATCAAAATGAAGTTTCTCTGTTTTATTCTAATGTGATCAAATGAATATCTTTCTTTTTTGTCATCTTCATTCAGTATTAATAAGTTGATCTTTCTCAGTAGTGGAGGTACCATGATGTCATCATAGAAACCTGTGGGTGCGATTCCTAGCAGGAAGCGCAGCATATTTAGTTCTTTGTGGTTTTCCAATCCTCAGGTGGGAAATGTGAGCCCTTTTCCCTCTATAAAACATCTCTCCACAGAGAACAGGCTGACCTGTAAACACGCAAATTCAGGCATCTACCGTTTTCATTTCTAATATGGAAGACAGAGATGGAAGAGCAGTATGGTCCAACCCACATGGGTAAAGAGCTTATATCCCAGAAGGGACAGAGCCCAGGTCTTGTCTGGTCTTACGGAGATGACAGCATTTCTCTCATTCATTGAATTTTTAGAGGAATTTTTATGAGGTGCATTTTTAGGATTTAGTAATAGTAGACCTACAAACACTAATTCATACTCCAGCCATTTCTGGTTTAGAAAGTAAATGGTGGCATTTTCAATGCATAAAACACTTGTACTTCAGACATTAAATAGGTTAGGGTGATGGTTCTCAAACTTTTTCATTTCACTGCACATTTCGTGTATAAAATTTATCCTTGGGGCCCCAAGTCAGAACATAGGCTTTTTTAATAGTTGCAGTGTGGTTAGATTGGTTATATAACCCTTTATCTACCACATTGTGAAAAAATGAAATAATTATCATCTAAATTTGCTGGTGGGTCATTTTAGTTAAATGACCTAAAAATTAAAGCCTAAAAAAGAAGATACAATGATTTTTTTTGCAAAAATTAGTTAGTACATAATGAATTAATTTACCCTGGTACTTTAAAGTACCGCCAGGACTATATACGCTTACATGTATTGCTTAGGGAAAAACTTTGGGGGGGGGGGTGTAATATACAAAAGTGTAATACAGTAAACAGATTTACAAGGGCAAAACATCTATCTGAATTTTAATTTTTTTTCGACAGTTGAATATTTTTTGACAGTTGAAGTAATACCAACTACATGGGTTTGGGAAAATATGTTGTAAACAGCATAAATTTGGTGGTGCATTATGATGTCCTGCCTCTCGATACAATGATAATCCTTATATAAATTTTTTCAGGATTTCCTGTTAGTCCACAGAGTATTGTTATATCAAGATTTCATTTAAAATTATAATAGAATTGCAGTTCACCATTATTTACATACAATCTGCACCTCACACACACAATGTACTGACGGTACTTACAAGTATCAGTCACAAATTTTCTTGGTATTTGAAATGTACCGTAGGTATTATATTACAAAAATGCTGACGTAAACCAAAAATTTGGATTAATGGTGAGCAAGGGAAAAATATTATGCATTCACCTTAAGTATCCCCCCTGTCACCATAAAATTGCAACAATAACTGCTTAAGTAAATCCTTTTGCAGAAATTTTTGTCATATCTAAGGAACTAGTTTTCCCACATTTGTGTTGTCATCTGGTAATCGTAAAGTTGTTGTACAGTCTTTATATTTCAAAATACCAACGCCCAACAACATATATAAGGTACGTTATGGGGTTTAAAAGTGATACTTCAAAGTTGCAATATTGAATTCCCAAACAATTTATATATGACATAGGAAATAAGTACACTTTAATAAACTATTATACATGCCATTGAATTAGTAAATGCACTTAGAGAGTGGGACATGTGTCATCACAGCGCCCCACAATTTGTGAACAATAGTTTAGGAAATACATACCATGCACCAAATTTGTTAGTAATTCTTCCGAAGGATGTTTGCAACATACTCGTGCGGTAAAGTAGTGATATATTTGGAAAGCAAAACATTTACATGTAAATTATTTTATTTGGTCAACTCTGAATTCCTCTAATATTTTGATTTAGTTCAATGATAACCAGATAGACTCATGGCAAGGGGTCGATTGCCTGGAGAAGTTCAAGAATTTACAGACTGTTTACTTGGAGATGAATCCGATCTCAAAAGAGCCCATGTACCGCAAAAAGCTCATGCTTATGGCTCCATGGTTGAAGCAAATTGATGCCACCATGACCAGGCCTCAGTCAAGGCTTGTCACGTAGCTCCTGAAATATATATTTTTTGCAGCAGTATTTACTGCTGTCCGTACACTTTGATTTATTATTTTTCATGTTTTTTCTCTTATGTTGTTGAAATTTCTTTTCTTTTTACTATGCCAGTGTTTATCATGTACAATACACAAAGTTTTTTGTGAAACTAGACTTATATCAGCCACCGGTTTTTATGTTTTTTTCACATTGTTGACTGCATTTGGTCTTAGCTTATGATTATTTGTAGCGTTGTTGGCCAAAATAATCGTATGAGTTTTATTTTTTTTGAAAGAGGAGATTTCGTACATTTAAATTGAGAGCGTTTTACAGGCATTATTTCTCAATTACACGCTCCTGGTCTGACAATGAATTGTTAAATCTTATGAAACATCAAAAATTGTTATTCATTCTTTCTGCAGTATATGTTTAGAAACTGCAGAGCAGTTTGCTTGCTAAAATTTTCAAAAACGTACCTTTCCTTGATTAGTGCCTTTTGGCTTTTTGTCCTGGTATTCCTGCCTTAGATAATTAGTCTTTTCATGATCAGTTTTTTCATGTTTGTCTTCATTCGAGGATGCTAAAAAAAAGTATGGCAATGTAGCAATGATTTTTTTTTAGCGCTCTCCTGTGTCATGGCATGTGTTATGAACTAGTTGACATTTTTATTTTCTGCTTTTGGGAGCTTTGTACAATCTGATTAAATTCAGTTTCGGTGAAGGAAGATCTATTAAGAAGGAAAGTGTATATGTGCATATTTCCCCCTCCCCTTACCATGTTGTTTGCATGTCATGTATATTTGAATGTAAATAACCAAAGAAAGAAAATTGGTTTATTAAATATTTACTGAAAAAACATTTCTATCAGTCATTTTTTGAAGTCACATTTATGTGTATTGTATTTCATAATCCATTGCTTGTGTGAAATAATTAATCCTCTGAGGATTAAATTCAGTTCTTCATTGAATAGTCCATAATGTGATGTTTTTTTCCTTTAATCTTCGTTAGAGCTCGGTTTGGCATGTATTTTAGATTCTGTTATTCACTCGAACCAAAAAGTGTGATGCTGTATTTCATCAGTTGAATTACTCAGTTGCAGAGTGCAGAGCACAGGAAATTGTTTTTGTTTGAATATTCTGTTTAATATGAGAGGCCTATGTAGGGGAAGGGCACCCCCAAAGACAAAAAAAAATTAAAATTATTAAATGTTCTTGTACATAAAATCAATATTGAAAGAAAACATGTTTATATGCTATCTTAATGAATTTCTATTTGACATTGTTTTTGATTAATTAACGAAAAATTCAACTACTCATTTTTCTCAGGCCCCTCTTCTCTTGCGGCCCCCGGGCCGTGCCCAGTTGGGCCCCATACGTTAAGATGGCACTGACCCTAGCTTAAACATGTAAAATGGGTATTTCCCATCGAGCTTATATTACTGGAGAGAGTATGGCGTCAGCGGTCGCCGCCTTGACACTGCTGAGAACGGTGTCACCTGAGAGAAATATGTAATTTTATATTTATGTATTATTTCTTCTCAATGGGTGTCACCCAACATTATTTGTCGGAAGGTCACGTGACTTGGTGAAAAACAATCACCCGTTATTTTTTTATGGCATTCACAGGAATTTTAAGGTGTGTGTGTGTTTGAAAGAAAAAATTTTTCAGCATCCATGAGATAATTCTAGAATTAATGAAAGAAAATATTCGAGAATTAATGCAAGAGATAATTTCAGTATTGATAAACGTGTGAGAGATAATTATGAAATTAATGAAAGATAATTCTAGAATGAAGAAAAAAGAATTCCAAAATTAATGAAGGAAAAAATTATAGAATTAATGAAGTGATAATTTCGAAATAATTGAAAGCTATAACTCCAGAATTAATGGGAGATCGTTTGAGAATGAATGAAAGATAATTTCCAGCATTGATGAAAGTGATAATTCCATAATTAATGACAGAGTAGCTGATGCCAAGTCCATATACTATAATATAGCCGTCCTGATCTGATGCGCCACCCTAGGAAAACGCGTATACGCTATAGCGTAATTATGTAACACGTTTCTGCCGGCGCAAAATGGTCTAATTCGGTTCACACGGCGCAAGAAACCTATTCCTAGGAAAACCCGGCTTTAAAAACTAAAAAGCCGGGTTTTCCTAGGAGTAGAACTTTTGCGCCGTGTGCAGCGTGAAAAAGTTGATTGGTTAAAAACCCGAAATTCAAGTTTTTTTGACCAATCAGCGTTTTCACGCTGCGTGCGCTGTAGAAACCTGCTCCTAGGAAAACCTGGCGTTATAAACTTACTTGAAAGATCAAACTTCTAGTTCAGTTATTGTTTCAAGACCCAAGGAGACATCCAAAACAAAGGACGCCTGCAAACAAGCAGACGACAGGTAAGATCATAAGTGAATTACCACACTCCACTTTATAGTAATGTGCGTCCATCTAATCTCAAATTTAAAAATTACCCATGTGGTGATGAAGTTAAAAGTAAAAAACTATATTCTTTATTCTGCTCAGTTCCTTATAAACAAAGCTCATAAACTGAACTGAAAATTTAAACTGAAAGCTCGGTTATTTTATTTGAGCATAAGGAGACGTCCAAAACAAAGCACCTCTTAATGAGCAGACGACAGACAAGAAGTCGGTTTGTTCAGTTCCCTACAAGCTAAGCCCACAAACATAACTGGCAGTTTGAACTTTCAGTTCAGTAATTTTTTAAAGAGAGAAGCAGACGACAGAGATTCTGAAGCTTGATTTATATAGTGTTGATGCTGCCATCTAATATTGAAATTTGAGGTAACTCAATACGATGATTAAAAAAGGGAGTGAGAAAGAGTTCTTTGTTATTTTTTAGCATAAAATTATTTCTTTCCACAAAAAAATTCGGACAATATGGATGATCGAACAAATAAGTGAAAATACGGATTATGTGGTCTTCAGATAGGGTTACCAGATTCAAAACTGAGAAAGAAGGACGCCTGGTGCGAACCTTAGGCAGTGCCGTCTTAACGCATGGCTCTCCCCCCCCCCCCGGGCTGTGTCCGTAGGGCCTCAAGAGAAGAGGTGCCTCAGAAAAAGGAGACGTAGTTGAATTTTTCAGGTCGGGCCTCCAAAAATCCCTTGTCTCGAGGGGGCCCCATGATGCTCTTAAGACGGTCATGCCTGTCAGCCCCACACCCTTGTGGGGGGGTCATAGAATTCCTGTACTTGATTCCTTTACTTCTATTAATTTACATTAATTAAACAAAAACAGCAATAAAAAAAATCGAAAAATTATCAAAGTTATCGAATTGCAACGTGTATTTGATAAAGAGTTTTTTCCTTTCCCTTCTCGAGGTACTTATACGTTCATTCTTTTACAGCATAAATAACAGAAAACTATAATCAAGGAAACAGTTATTTTCCGGATATTATGCTGAGGTGAGCTCGGAAAGAAAAGTCATCACGTCTCCGCCGGGACTCGAACCCAGGCCCTCTTGCATACCGGGCAAGCATGCTACCATCTACACCACTGGAGACACACGAATCTGCCTTCCTAATTTCACGCACTGTGTCGTGAGGCGCTGAAGTAGAGGCATTAGTAGCCTCTCTTAACTTCAGGAAATGGCCCCCGGGTGGGACGGTTTAGAGAGATATAGATGGCTTTTTTTCTCAGCCAGAGATATCAGAAAACTATAATTTTGTTCTCTTCCTTGTTTATTATTATTATTTTGTGTTGGGAGAGGGGAGTGTTTATCGTCTTACGCAATCGGGGAAAAAAATGTCCTCCTTGAAAATTGGTGGCGATTTTTTTCTTGGAGGTCTATTAGGGATTTCCACTGTAGCAGTTATAATGCGAATCAGGAAAATTTAAAAAACCGCTTAAAGGGTTTAGTGACATGGGGCGCAATTTCAGATCACTTAAATGACCTCGGCATAGACATGTTTACAGATCACCGAATGTGACGTACACCATCTGATATATAAGTGCGAATTTTGGATGAGTATGAGAAATGAAATAAATTTGAAGAACGAGGCAGTAAAACTTACAGCATTACTGAAAAACAACGCCACAAGACGGTTTATGGTTAAAATAATGGAGAAGAGGCTACAGCAAGATATATATATATAGCCTGGAGGTGGAAACAATACAGCCCAAATAGAAGCGACTATATTACTACGAATATCGACCATTGTAGATTAGCGATCCGGGTTCAAACCCCACCGTCACCGCAGTGGTGGTCCGCTGAAGTTGGTTTTCTGCGGTTCTCAACTTCGAGGCGCGAATGCGAGCCGATCTCCCCGTTAAAAAGTCTCACCGCAGAGAGCAACCGGCCTACACAACAGTATAATTATTCATTCCTCACACTTCAATCACTATGAGTTGAGGAAAAACTCATAGCTTAAAAAATTTATTGCAGATGGCAGTACTACACATAACAAGCACTACGCAGAAACAAACTTCACGGAAGGTTCACTATACGTACACGCGCATTCAAACATGCACTAATTCGTTAGAAGTTCCGCAGAGGAACATGGACGAGGTACATGTCTGGTTCAGTAGTAGTAGAAGATTAGCGACTATCTTTCCTCTTACTATCTTAGTGCGATGACAACCCGAATTTTCCCAGAGTTTCTCGGTTTCGAAATAGTGTTGATTTGAGTATAGACATTGACGTAACTGTAGAACGTGCTCAATGAATATATTATTGGCCGTATGTCTTTGTGCGTATGTCGAACATAGGGTATGAGTTACTTTACCCCGACCCGGCGAATGTGATTCGCCATACGGGGGTTCCCCGGAGAGGGAGCATTTATTTTCTCCGAAAATAGGGTACATGCATGTTGTGTATGTTTCGGAATTCAAAGCCTTCGAACACAGTATCTCAATTTTACATTCGATATTTCCTTTTTCTTTTCGTTCCGACAACTTTTGAATTCCATTCTAAGTGTTTTTGTGTTTTAATCTGTCAATTTGTATTACTAAGTGTAAGTGCTTGTTTTAAAAGTTTTGTATAAACTTTTTTAAAAGTTTGAATTTGTTTAAAAGTTTTGTATATGTCTAGAAGGTTTTTTTCCCCTGATTTCTAAGTTCTAAATGATTTTGTGTGTGTTTTAGTTTGTATATTTTATTAGCCTTCATTTTGCTTTTAATCTTATATGTTAAGCTTTTATTTATTCAAACGATAATTTTAAGTCTTTATGTTTTTATTTGTCACATTAATTACTTTTTTTTATGTTTACTTTGAAGTTTTATATGTTTTTGTTGTTAACTTTTCCTTTAAGCTCAGTATATTGTTGAGAAAGTTGTTTGCTTTTATCGCTGTGAAATTGTGATCGCTGCGTCGAACCCACCTTGCCGTATGCCTGTAAAGGCGGGACGGCTGAACATATTGATATACAGACCACTCAAGCGAGATACACACAAAGACATACGGCCAATAATATATTCATCGAGAACATTCTATAGTTATGTTAATGTCTGTACTCAAATCAACACTATTTCGGAACCGAGAAACTCGGGGAAAATCGGATTGTCATCTCACTAAGATAGTAAGAGTAGAGATAGTCGCTAATCTACTACTACTACTACTAGTAGTGAACCAGATATGCACCTCGTCCGAGTTCCAAATAATTTTACTGTCCCGCGGCACATTTACAGATCACTTGAGTGGCCCACCCTGTCCTGAAGATTAAGCACCCTTACCATAATGGATTGAGCAGTGCCGTCTTAAGGCATGGGCTCACCCTGGAATGGCCCGGGGGGCCTGACAAAAATGATATCTGGTTGGAATTTTTGAGAATTTGACTAGTAGGACTTCATAGAAACCACTATGCCCGGGGGCCCATGATGCTCTTGAGACGGCCCTGGGATTGAGTCATCTTGACTCGCCCTTCATCCGGGTCAGAGCTTATCCGCAAAATCATCAGCAGCAAAATAAATCAATCGACATCGGGTTTGTTTATCTTTCAATATATGGAGATAAATGTCTACCATTTGTTATTTTGAATCCGATATGACGGTATATTTCATTTATATTCCCCGTCAACTCTTGCCTTTTATGTTTATTAAGTGTTGAAACGATGATAGGTTTTAATCAATCATCAACTTGAGAGATTTTACGGCTTGTTTATTTTCAAGTGAAATAATGTCACGAATTTCGAAATCTGAAATTTTTTGGTTTTGCAACTTCCTATCAGTTTCTAACTGGAAGGAAAAAATAAATAAATTCCATTTATTTTTCCGTTTTTTTTTCCAATATCCGTTTTTTTTTCCTGTTAATCAGTGTTCTTTATAATAATTAGGGTGATCATGTTACGGTAAATGTGATAAATCCGTTTATTTTGCATAATCACCTACCATTTTTGTAAGTTTGATAAACTTCCCTAAATTTATCACTTTTACCGTCGATTATGCATAATACCCAAGCGTCGTCCATGAGAGGATGAATCATACTAAATTCATCACATTTGCCGGTTATTATGCATAATCCACATTTCGGAATTGGTAAGTGGGATAAATCGATCCCATTTCCGTATGATAACATTTTATTATCCAGATGACTATCGGAATCAGATATAACGAACTCTGATTTAGCGAATTTTTCCGAACATATTCGAAATAACACCTATAATTAGCTCATATTTGACGAATTCTGAAACCTGACCTTGATATAACAAACGCCTGTTTGACAAATTTTACGACTTACATGCAATGAATCTTTTTCCCCAACGTTAGGTATAAAAAACAGACGAACATTCCCTGGATGTAATCAGCTCTAATCTCAACAATTTCTTGAGAAAACGTCATCAGCATGGAAACAAAAGTGACGCTTGGCCTGGCAGTCGAGCCGTTAGGAAGCTAGCCTCTCACTGTGCAGGTCTGGGTTCGGGCATGAATGTTTACTAACAAAGTCCCTGGACGGATCATGATGATCCCTTGGGAATACGTGAGGATCACAAATTTAATTTAATAATCTAATTCGTCGTTGTATCCGAGGTGGTTGCATTTTATCGACGCTATAAGCAATGTTCATTAACATTATTCTTTATGAGAATGAGTACGAACAGTCAATAATTACAACCGAAGTCGTTATAACCGAGTTTGATTGTACGTTGGGAGTCACGCATATGCACACAACACGTTCTGCACGCACAAATTCCTTAGAAATTTCCCAGAGAAATGTTTACGAGATGCATGTGCGGTTAAGTAGTACGGTAAAACCCTTCTTAACGGGGACACTCCACTGATGGAGTCACCCCTCTTTTACGGCCAAATAATATTTTCTCTTGGTGTAATAAAAGTATACCATTGAAATCCTTAATAAACGGTCACCCATTTTTTACTAAATGCTAGTTCAGGTGCCTACAAACTAGCGAAAAAAATTTCCTCGTATTTGGCGTACCGAGTAAAAGATGCCATTAAGAATATTTCATATCTTCATAAAGGGTGGTTGATGACGTAAACATCATCCAAATCCCCCCCCCCCTTGTTATCAAAAGTCAGCAAATCGGAAACCCCTCCCATCGATTCTGACGTAATACTTGAATGACCCCTTAGAATTAAAAAACATTAGCTCCCTACGCTGTCCCCGTGTACCCAGAAACCCAGTTAGAAACTTGTTGCTCTGTCTCTCCTGATGCCAACTAAAAATCCCACGTTTCTAAATGCAATATTCACTGAGATATTCGAATTCAAAAAGAGGAGGAAAAAAAAGTTAGGAAAGAACAGCATTAAAAGTGCGGGTAAAACGGTTTAGGATAATTAAAAAAAAAATGAACGAAGCTGCACATTTGCAGATCACTCAAGTGACATACGGCCTATTTCCAAAGCACTTAAGTGACCAATGGCACATTTAAAGATCACTCGAGTGACTCGCGGCACATTTCCCTGATCACTTAATTGGCCCGTGGAGAAGTTCTACATCACTCACAGTTCCATATCACTCGAGTGGCCCGCAGCACATTTACAGATCACTTAAGTGACCTGCGGTGTGGTGTCCCAGTTCACTTAAGTGGCTCGTGGCACGCTATTAAACCAATGAAGTAGCCCGCACAGGAACCACCGCATGCTCAGCGTCCCCCTTTAATTCGTTTCTCTGTAAAAAAGAGCTGAGAATGAAATCTTCGGATTGTGATTTTGAGAGAGGGGGGGGGGGAACATTAAGGATGATTCGAGAAAATTCGTTGTATCGGGGATTGTTATTCGTTAAATAGGGATTCGACCTCTATTTTCCTCAGAATTTCAGAAAAAACCCCGTTAAATCGAAGAATACATTGAATCTGAGTCCGTTATATTGGAATGCGACTGTATTTACGAGACACTCTGTACATACCATCCAAGTTTGGTGCCACAGTAAAACCTCTCTTTTGCGTTCACCGACGAGGCTCTGAACAGCGATATTTTAACAGTAAACATCGTTTACAGTCAATAACGTTCCCGCTTAGCACGATTTATTTTCGTGGTCCCTACTCTAAGTAATTCTCATTAAGAACGTCCCTCTTTCGACGTTTTTTGAAAAACGTTATAAGTGGGATCCACTGTAATTACAGTTCGTATGTATGTATGTATATAGTTACAGTGCCCGTATTCACACCGCAAAGCGGGCAAAAATAAAACCCTATTATATGGAATATAATATCGTTTAATTTTTCCATTTTTTACCTGAATACTGCTACAACGAAAGAAGTGAATAAGAAAAAACCGTACGCGCGTCCCCATAACGAACATTTGTTACGGCATCGACCAGTTCCTCAGGAAGACCTTTTTTCTTTCTTTCAGGTAATAATGGGAGGACTAGGGGTCATCTTACCTGTTTGAGAACCAAGGGTTCGTTTACCTGCGGATACCCAGTCAACCAATTACGAACAGCTCTCTCTCTCTCTGCCCATCTTGGTTGAAGAGGGAGCCTCCTTGAAGCAGCCGGATCAAGACCGAACAAAAATGGGGAGATGGGGGCCCAGCTATCAAATTGCTACTTTATTATTTCTAGGTTTAGTTCTCATGAGCTGGCCGCAGAGGCGGATTTGTGGTTTAGCCAGGGCCGTCTTAAGAGCTCCATGGGCCCCCGGGTCAAGTGGTTTTTCTGGCTTATCGAACTATTGCCCGGGTAGGCAGTTTGAAGGGGCGGGAAATTTTAGGAAGGAGTTGTCTAGAAAATTAGAGTAGAATGGGAGAAGGGTGGCAAAGGAGTAACCAAGGAGAGGGACTAAGTCAGTGGGTGAGTAAAACTAAGTATGTGAAACGACCAAAAGAGTGACATAGGGAGTGAGTGAGCAAAAGAATATGCAAAAGCACGACCAAAAGAGTGGCCTAGAGAATGTGTAAGGGTGTGAGTGACCAAACGAGTTGCCTAGAGAATGTGTAAGGGTGTGAGTGACCAAACGAGTGGCCTAGAGAATGTGTAAGGGTGTGAGTGACCAAAAGAATGACCTAGAGAGCGAAAGACTACGTCAGTGTTTGACAAAAAAAGAGTGACCCAGAGAGCTGGAAGTATGGGAGTGACCCAGAAAGTTGGTAAGTATGGGAGTGACCCAGAAAGTTGGTAAGTATGGGAGTGACCTAGAGAGTTGGTAAGTATGGGAGTAACCTAGAGAGGTGGTAAGTATGGGAATAACCTAGAGAGGCGGTAAGTATGGGAGTAACCTAGAGAGGTGGTAAGTATGGGAGTGCTCTACAGTGGTTCTCAACCTTTTCAAGCCTGCGGCTCGGTTTTATTCATTTTTGTGAGTCGAGGGCCCGTTCAAACACTCGTCCAATGGAAAATGAATGAGAAAAAATGAAACGGCTAATCACTCGCGGCCCGGTATGAATGATATCAGGGCCCGGTACCGGGACGCGGCCCGGCGGTTGAGAAACACTGACCTAGAGAGTTCGTAAATATGGGAGTAACCTAGAGAGTTGGTAAGTATGGGAGTAACCTAGAGAGTTGGTAAGTATGGGAGTAACCTAGAGAGTTGGTAAGTATGGGAGTAACCTAGAGAGTTGGTAAGTATGGGAGTAACCTAGAGAGTTGGTAAGTATGGGAGTAACCTAGAGAGTCAGGTTGCCGAGTCAGTTAGTTGACCAGGCAAATTCTTGAAAATTTCAACCAGATCTGATTTTTTTGAGGCCTTTTTCTCTTGAGGCCCCTGGGTAGGCCCATGCCTTAAGACGGCACTGGGTTTTGCCGCTTGTGGGCTACACAAAGTTTTGGAACTCCAAAAATTGTTCACGGGGGTCTCAAAGAGCATCCTAGTCAGAGGCGGATTTATGGTATTGCCGCCCATTGTCACTTATAGGCTGTACAAATTGTAGCCCATAGGCAACAATAGTACAGCAATTAGTGCAATAGTACAGTAGGACAATAGCACAGTAGTGTGAAGCGCTGAGTGGAGACATAGCAGCCTCCCTTCAACTACAGCAATTTTCGCCCCAGTTGGCGTTTTTGTATTAAGAGATGGTATGTTTTCGGCCCGAAATATACTGAGAAATTGAATTTTCTGGATGTTATGCCGAAACTTGCAAGGGAACCCGGGTTCGATTTCCGGAGGAGACAAATCACTTTTCTTTCCAAATATTAATTTTGGCATAACATCCAGAAAATTCAATTTCTCAGTATATTTTGGGCCGAAAAAATACCTTCTCTTAATACAATAATTCCATAAATTTGTCACCCAGATTTATAGCCACCCCACCCCTAGAATGAATATGTTCATGCACTCTTTTGGTTTTGGTCACTCACATGTGCTTTCACACCCTGTAGGCCACTCGGTTCGCCCCTCGCTCTCGCTAGGCAACTCTACTATCTTTTAGTCACTACCATGCTTACACACTCTCTAGGTTACTCCTTCAGTCATGCTTCCACATTTTCTTGTTCATTCCCATACTTATACACTGTTTGGTCGTTTTACATACTTGCACACTGTTTTGGTCACTCACATGCTTGCACACTCTGTTGTGGTCACTCACATGCTTGCACACTGTTTTGGTCACTCACGTGCTTGCACACTGTTTTGGTCACTCACGTGCTTGCACACTGTTTTGGTCACTCACGTGCTTGCACACTGTTTTGGTCACTCACGTGCTTGCACACTGTTTTGGTCACTCACGTGCTTGCACACTGTTTTGGTCACTCACGTGCTTGCACACTCTCTAGGTGACTCTTTTGGTCAAACACTGCCCTAGTCCTTCACTCCCTAATGCTTACACATTCTCTAGAGCCACTCTTTTGGTCAAGTTTGCATACTCTTTTCTTCACTCACTCTCCCTGCCACTCTTTTGGTTTTGGTCACTCTCATGCTTTAATATCCTGTAGAGGGCCAAGACTCTAGGCCACGCATTTCATCCCTCGCTCACTAGTTAACTCTCTCTGTTAGTTACTACCGTGATTACACACTCTCTAGGCCACTCCCCATACTTTCCAACTCTCTAGGTCAATCCCATACTTACCAACACTCTGTAGGTTACTTCCATACTTACCAAATCTCTGGGCCACTCTTTTGTCAAACACTGACGCAGTCCTTCGCTCTCTAGGTCATTCTTTTGGTCATGCTTGCATATATTTTGCTCACTCACTTCCTACGTCACTCTTTTGGTCGTTTCACATACTTACACACTGTTTTGGTCTCTCCCATGCTTACACTCATTCTCCCTCTCCTTGGTTGCTCCTTTGCCGCCCTTCTCCCATTCTACTCTAATTCTCTAGACAACGCATTCCTAAAATTTGCTGCCCTGGGCTATAGTTCGATAAGCCTTGTGAATACGCCTCTATATCATAGGAAAATAAATTTTTCTGAGACCACCCTCCATCTCTCTCTGATCCCCTTCTTTTTTCTTCAGCCCTTTTTTTCTTCAGCAGTTCTATCCCCTTCAGGCCAAAGAACAGAGGACTTCATAACTTCAAATTTAAATATTTCTGTGGTAGAGTCTGGGCCAAAATTGCGCGCCGATCACAATTCGCGAGCACCCGTGGTGCTCTTTAAGGTCCCGTTCACGCGCACCGGTTTTGTTCGGACAAGAAAAATGCCGGCCATCTTTTTTTGTGGATGGGGAGCACATGGCCCCCACAAGAGGTGGGCTGACAAGGTTCTAGCCCTGGCTCCCGGAACGATTTTCACAATTTGTTTTTGCTTTTCCACGCTATAAATTCATCATAAAGGGGCCCCCGTGAAAGTCTGGTCGGGGGCCCGCAAAAGATCACAGCCTAGGGGCCCTGCTTCAGGATGTGGGGGGGCCTTGAGGGAGCAGTATACTGAAGAAAGAATAGGGCCCTTTTACAATGTACGGAGGATGGGTTTCTTCCGTCCTGCGGTGCTGATGCACAGCCGAACCCAGCGACTAACAAAAGACTTTCATCTTTCCGTCCTGACGAGACACCCGTGTGTGTGAAAGAGGGGTCCGACCCCTTAACGATCGCGGACAAAATATTTCGTCCAAAAGCCAATGAAATAAATTCAACACAGAGTTCTCTATATCTTCATTCCTCTCTCCTCATCATCGCGAAGCTTTATTGTAACCCCCGCTCCCTCCCTCCCTATGAACTGAAGTTCTGTTTTTTTTTCATCCCCGTTTTTTGTACACTCTTGTTTTTTCATCACATATATTTTTCTTCTCTATATGCTACTACGATACCACACGCGCACTTCGTCTATATGCCTCTGCGAACCTTCTAATGAATTGGTACATGCTGGAATGTGCGTGTAGTGAACCTGACGTGAAGTTTTGTTTCTGCGAAATGCATGTTATGTAGAGCTTTTCTTTCTTTTCTTTCAAACCGAGCACAACCCCGGTTTGTCACCATGAGGCAATTTACTACCGAATGAGTTGTGCCGGAAGTGTGAATGTGTGCACCTAACAGTTTGAGTGCGTATATAGTGTTGTGTCTGACTTTTCGGCCCCGCCATCTACATTTTAGAAGTGAAGTGTAATGATTGGATATTTGAACCGTTTATAGGCCTGTTGCTCTCTGTGGCGAAACTTTTTAATGGGGAGATTGGCTCACATTTGCGCCTCGAAGTTGGGAACCACAGGAAACCAACCTCAGTGGCGAAGGTGGGGTTCGAACCTGGATCCTCGCGATGCGGGTCCGTCATTATGACCACTCGACCACCATAGCGGCTGTCTATATGTTACTGCCAAAGCCGGCGAATTGGCCGGCCTAGTTAACCCGGCTAATGTTCGAATTTCAGGCTTTCGTCGTGCTTTTTCCGGGTATTTCGGCCCTTATACGCCGATCCCTAAGATATCGATATTCCGATTCCTTTTATTGTTAGGGTTTGCATAGCTAATTATGATTATAAATATCCCCATAATTATCACAAATTATCACAAAAAAAAAAAAAAAAAAAAAAAGCGCCAACGTGGCGATGACTCCGGATCATAAGGATCTATAAAAATTGTTCGGCCAAATCCTAGCGAAAGCCCGAAATTCGGACATTGATCTGGCTAGTTACTTCGGGCTTTGGCTGCAACACACACATGTAAGAAGAGAAAGAGAACATATAGGGTGAGGGTGAAAGAATAATCTACTGTATCAACGCCAGTTAGAACATCTGCTCTAGTTAGTCTGGTGTTGACTACTTATCTATTATACTATATTTTTTACTTTTTTGTTTTTTTTAATTTGTCCTTCGTCTTCATTCAACATGCGGCTAGGTTAGGACAAGGTTACCAGATTTATCGCCGATACGTCAAATATAGGTCAATTTTTGGCCAAAAGCCTGTACGTGAAGAGAGTTAAAGTACTAAGAATGTTCTCAATGTGCCAATGTCCAATAGTTTACGCATGACCAATACATTGGTCATACATACTCGAATCAAGGCCCGAATGCCAAATCAGAGTCATCAGATGTAAAAATAAACTGGCTGGCATATTCACACATCACTAAAGTGACTCGCGGCGTATCTGCAGATCATCTAAGTGGCTTGGGATACAGTTAAGCGGGATTTTCCTAGAAGCAGGTTTTCCGTGCCGCGCGCAACGTGATTCACCCAGCGTGACACGCCGTCCACTCACCAATAAGAAAAGCAGCATGACTGTTTTCCTACAGAGCGCAATACTCCTCACGACGGCGTTATTTGCGTCGGGCGTGATTGGTCGACTGCTTCTGGAGGAGTCAAATGCGTCGTGCGCCGCGCGTTTTGCCGATGTTCTCTCAACTCTTGCGTGTGATTGCTTTCCCCTTCCCTTCAAACCGGAGCATGCAGACGACAGAGTAGATGATGCCAAGGCCATATATTAAATATAACCGCCCTGATCTGATGCGCCACGCCAGGAAAACACAAACGCGTAGCGTGATTATGTAACACGTTTCTGCCGGCGCGAAATGGTCTAATTCGGTTCACGCGGCGCAAAAAACCTATTCCTAGGAAAACCCGACTTTATAGAGCACTTAAGCGGCCCGCGTCACATTTCCACATCGCTTAAGTAACTCTCGGCACGTTTACACATAACCAAAGAAACTTGAAGAAAAAGGAAACTCCGGAAAAAAACGGGACTCCCACTCAAAAAATTAGAGAAAGTAGGAGGGGGGGGGGTGGGGTATCCTCCCCAGACAACATAATCATAGCATAATAAAAAGATCCATATATATATATATATATATATATATATATTTTTTTTTTTTTTTCATAGCCCTATAAGATTGACTCGATCCAAAGCGAAATGACTTGGTTACAAAAAATTTTGACGAAAACGGTTGAACCGAAACCACGGGTTTCTTTTCTGTTCTCCCACAACATATATTACATTCTTTTCCTGGAGTCTTCCACAGTCCAGTCTGTCAAATCTCTTCGACCAAATTATGAAGACGTGTTTTGAGAATGACGCTCTTTCGAGACCACTTCCAAACGTACAGTGACTGTATGTGTAACATGTTTATTACAAGGTCCGATATAAAAACGTTGAGGCGAACCGGATGGTTTTTCTGCGTTGTTCATCCTTTTCTTAAAGGGATTTGTTTACATTTTACTGCCCAATGTGTGCCTGTGCAATCGTTTTTGACAAATGAAGCGATTTCATTTTTAGCTCTTTGCTAAGTATTGTAAATATGGTTTATATATGCCTCAGAATTCTCCGAAAATGCAGAAGACAATTGAATGCCACAAAACCTAGAACAGACCTAATGTATCCACAACTGCTTTTTCACCAACCAAAAAACCTATACACAAAAATGTACCCGCTAATTTTTTGAATGATGAATGTTAGTTACTGTCCAAGAGAGATCATGAAGTAGTAGATACAAAATTATCTTTTTCCATCCAGGCTGAAGTTTTTAATGACTATTCTACTTGTTGAACCTTCAAAATAAGCAAATGGAAAATTAATAAACCCCCGAAATGTTTCACGTACATGCCCACCCCCCCCCCCCCAAATAACTTTAAAAACCATACAATTTATGCTTTGGCAGAATCATTAATTGCAATCTGCAACATTTGTAATATTCGGCACTATATCGATGATTCCCTCCTCAATTGAAATTAATTGTGCGAATTTTGTTGATAGGATTCGGTGAAAAAAGTAGGAAAAACAGAGGGAGTAGGACTTTTTACCAAAAAGGAGGGAAAATAGGACAAGTGGGATCCCTGGGGAAGTCTTCGGAATCATGGTCCTCCACATCCTCCAGCCGGTATCATTAATGGATCCAGGCCAGATTTTCCCCGAGCCGTTTATAGAGAATTTGTAATGCGAAAAAAAGAAAGAATTGCCTTGGGCCCCCGGGCCAGTCAGCCCCAACCTTGTGAGGGGGCCCATGTTCTAAATCCTCCTTTCTTAGAAATTTTATAGTCGGAATTTTTTATTATTCGAGCAGGGCCTATTTAATGACCTCGGAGGCCTACTGTGGTACGGCCCGGGCCGTCTTTTGAACTTCGGTGAAAAATAAATGTCTTTTAACGGGTAACGAACGTAAATTGCCAATTACAAAATATTCGTTATAGTGAGAAATAAAAATCGTCACCGATACTGTATTTAAGAGGCTTCTGTTCAACCCTGGGGGCCAGGGCTCCATCTGCTTCATAAAGATAAATAGATCATAGCGTATTTTATTATTATGGTAAGCTTAGAGCGTGCGCGCGCACATGTTAACGTTTCGAGTTTCACTTTCAGAATAAACGGCGATTCTTTTCCTCACTCTCGCGGAATCCCGTTACGAGGGCCGCAACAGCTGCTCGATGATAATAAGACAGTAATATATAGAGTTCACTTACATAGATGAGATGCTGCTGGAACCATTTCTTTTGTTGTCGTCGCTGCCGAGACGACTCCATCGTCCTTGGGCCCGACTGCCGGAAGTGCGGGCCCCTATTGTTCGACGTGACTAAGGGATTTCCTACGACTTTGTAGGATTGTATTCCTTCTCGTAATCCCAGCTGCCTACTTGGGCTCACTGTCACGATGAAGCCACACACACACACACAATACCAATATTGAATGCCGTACAAGAGAATCTACGCCACACGACAGCTGACAAGCATAAAATGTTTAGGATTTTGGCATATACGCTATAAGATATATACGCTAAATACCACCTATACAGGGTGTCCTGTAGGTGCTAATGCGATCTTTATCTCATCAACCGTCCGTCGTAGAGGTACAGTTTCAATTTAAAATATGCTCAAAAGGCGTTCAAAAATTGAAGTTCTTGCCCCGTATCCTCAGATGAAAACAGAAAAAAAAATTTCATGTTTCCAAGTTCAATATGTTCAAAGATGTTTGAATTCAAAAATTTGAGAAAAGTCATGAAAGAACAGCAAAAACTAACGGACAACGCTCTTTTCCCTTATTTATGCTGCCCTTTGAAAAGCTTTCTCCGATTTTAGAATTCGAATATCTCAGCAAATATTGCACTTGGAAACTTATAATTTTTCTTTTGGCCGCAGGTGACACAGGGCAACAACTTTTTAATGGGAATTTAGAGGGGTGGGGGGAAGGAAATTCAGATCTTTTTTTTTTTATTTTGTTAAAATTTACTTTATTAAAACTTTCAAAACTTGCACAGAGTAATTTTTATAAACGCCTTTTGAGCATTTTTCAAATTGAAACTCTACCTCTACGATTCTCGGTTAATGAGATGGAGAGCACATTAGCATTTACAGGACACCATGTATACCTTAGGGGTCATTCAAGTATTACGTCAGCATCGGGGGGGGGGGTTCGGATTTGCTGGCTTTTGATGACGGGGGGGGGGGGAGGTTTTACGGTTGCTTGCGTCATAAACCACCCCTTTTTGAAGATATGAAATATTCTAAGCTGCTGACGAAATTTTGCTGACGGGGGGGGGGGGGGGGGGGAAGGGGGTCAGTGTTTTGCTGATTTGTGCTGATAAGGGGGGGGGGGCTCAAAAATGGCTGAAAATCTGCTTACGTAATACTCGAATCCCCCCTTACACCAGTGGTTCTCAACCTTTTCAAGCCCACGGCCCGGTTTCATTCATTTCTGTGAGTCGAAGGCCCGGTCAAACACACGATCAACGGAAAAATGAATAAGGATAAATGAAACGGTTAGTCACTCGCTTCGCGGTATGACTGATATCAGGGCCCTGTACCAGGCCGCGGTCCGGTGGTTGAGAAACACTGCCTTAGAACACGGGTTTCCAACTGGTGTTCCGTGACAGCTATGTTGAAGCACGATCAAACGCCACACTTAAAAACGCCCTTAAAAATCCCGGAACGCGGAGAGCTTTCAAAGAGCTTTTTCGTTACTGAAATACTCGTGAAGCTGTTTTTTTGTTTTGAGTTTTAACGAGACGGTGTCGTGTTAAAAGACAATCCAGGCAATGCCACTCTCTAGGACTAATCTAAAGAGTGTGGGGGAAGCACATGTGAGTGACCAAAACAGTGTTCAAGTACGTGAGAGACCAAAAGAAAACCCTGATGATCGAAGGACGAAAAAAGCAATCTCGAAGATATAAAAGCATGTGAACGACCGAGAGAGTTTTACTTAGACACAGAGGCATATTTCCGGTGCAGGAGGAGGGGCTAAGCAGGCCATAGTCCAGGGCGGCAAATTCAGAGGAATGAGTTTTCAAAAAACTAGACTAGAATGGGTGCCCCTATGCAGGGCTGCAACTAGATAGCAAGCACAGATTTTGGCACCCCCCCCGTGTTGTAGAAGGATCAGTTAAAGAGTGATTAGAGCCCTTATCTATCCAGCGCCCGGGGCAACAGACACGTCTGCTCCCCCCGTAGTTGCGGCTCTGCCCCTATGCTCACGAGAAGTATTTGGCGGGCTCATGCGTCAAGGTCCTGGCTCAGTTTATTGAAGAATCAGGCAATATCTTCCTACTTCAATTCAGAAACAAACAAAAATGGCGAAACAACACTCAATGTCTGGTAATTAATAAATACCGTCCGCTGAAAAGTACCTTTAGGAAAAATATATAAATATTGTGTTTTGGTTGGAACAACGTGCCACTTCAACCATTTCTGTCAAATTAGGTATGAGGTCACGGGCCAAGCCAGATTACACCGAGGGCCGCGGGCCGTGGGTTGAGTACATATGTTCTAGAGAGAAACTCGGATATTATTTTCAAGGGCTCTTGGACATTCTCAAATACGTGATATCATTTACGAAACATTCACATGGATATTTTCCAGGGTGATTCCCAGGTATTCAAGGATTCCATAGACATCGCTTTAAGGGTTCCTTATAACACGGGTATCGTTTGAAGGGCAAGAGAGGTTCGTCCAGGTTCCGCGGGAGTACTGCTGCATAAAACGGTGTTTTGCTCGTGATAGGGCAGATTTGTTTGCGGATATCCGATACGCTTCCATCAGTTCCGTCCGACTTCCCTAATTTGCTGTAGCCCCATATTTTCTATTCCGTGGGGTATGTATGTAAGTAAGGTAAAGGTATGTACCTTTGCTTCCACTATACCCGGTAATTATTCCGTTGCCAGTTCATCAATTACCTGGCACTAAATTATATATTGCCATCGGTAAGTATCCGGTGCGGAAATGTTTTTACCTCCTAGTGTTCACGTGAGTAGACCATTTATTACTGGTTGTATGGCTCCCCTACTCCCCAATCGATACTTCAAGGTACATCAAATGACCGGGTTCGAACTTCTACGAACTTTCTTTACGGTATGTACGTCGGACGAGAGTCATTTCGCGATTCGTTTATCCACACGAGCTCTCATTTCAGTGCTTGTCTTGATTTTTTTGGATGAATATCGTACTTGGAATTAGCAACCGCCTTGATTTCCTTTTCCTGAATTTCGCCCCCGCGTCCCGCTTTTTTCAAGAATTTCATGCATTGACATACGGGGTGATTATAAAAAAACTATCCCGACATATGGGCCCCTAACTATCATACCATTCACAGAAACTGAATGAAATTTTGGCATAAGGTATTTTGAGGTATGCGCTCAAGAATGATATGGAAAACAACAGTGTCACTCTAACAGTTACGGTTACAGTGAGAAAATTTCGAAAATATCAAATAGCAACACCAAGTTTTTTGTATTGGAATGCGATCTCCATACTGAAAAACACTAAATAGCGTTGGAATGGCACCTGTAGCACGAAAATCCCCGGAGCTAGGCAAGGAAAAAGGACTGTGCCGTGCACCAGAGCATTAATGTTCGTTTCATTCGTCACACCGTTTCTTCGGCTGATTAGTTTCCCAACCTGATTAGTCCTCCACAAGGTCATGTGGAAAACACAATAAAATGCTTTATTTTTATGCTGCTTCTCTGTCCTTATTGGTTGTCCTCACTTTTAGCCTATCTACCGCCGGGGATTTTCATGCTACAGTTGCCGTTCGAACGCTATTTAGGGTTTTTCACAATGGAGATCACATTCCAATACAAAAAACTTGGTGTTGCCATTTGATATTTTCGAAATTTTCTCACTGTAACCGTAACTGTTAGAGTGACACTATTGTTTTCCATATCATTCTTGAGCGCATACCTCAAAATACCTTATGCCAAAATTTCATTCAGTTTCTGTGAATGGTATGATAGTTAGGGGCCCATATGTCGGGATAGTTTTTTTATAATCACCCTGTATATAATAAATATATGTTCATCAATTTTTAGTCTATTATTTCATGTCACTTATGGCTTACTTTACCCGTTTCCTAAATTTTCTCTCTGCCCTCCTCTTTCTGAATTTCTGTCTTTTCCTTGAAATTTTGTGAAGTTGATCCCCCTTTCGCATACAGTCGATCCCGCTTATAACATCCCCCACTTTAGTTCCACGTTTCCCCGTTTAGTACGACTTATTTTCGTGGTCTCAACTCCAACTAATTCTCCGTAAGGTTTCCCGCTTTTTTTTTTTGATGGTTTTTTTTTTAATGTTATAAACGGGATCCACTGTATATCTTTTCTAAATTTTTCCTTCTTTGCTCTTTTCCGGATTTTGCCCCCTCCCCTGCCCTTTTCAGAATTACCTTGGACGTTCTTCAGAATTTATTTCGTTCTCTGCCCCATTTTTGTCGATCTCCACGTTTTCCCGAAAAAAAAATTTCCGTCTATCTGTATATTTTTCTGAGTTGACGGCCCTGTCTGTCTATTATCTGAATTTCTGTCCTCTTCCCCCTGTTTTGAATATCTGACCCTCTTTGCCCTTTTTCCGCCCTCTCTGACCTTTTCTGAATTTCTGTCCATCTCTGAACTTTTGTCATCTTAACACGATCTTGAATATCTGCCACTCTCTCTCTCTCTCTGCCATTTCTTCCCATTCTTTTGTCTTTTTTCCGTATTTGCTTTCACACACACAACCTTGCTTTGTTTTACTGCTATCCATCCTTTTCTAAATCTCTAGCCCTCTCTGCCCCCCCCCTGTTTTTTCATAATTTCTGTCTCCCCTGCCCTTATTTGAATTTCTGTCCTCACCCGTACTTAAATTTTTGCCCTTTTCTGCCGTTTTCTAAATTTTTTCCTCTAACCCGGTTCATGAATCTCGATCCCTTCTCTGCCCTTTTGTGAATTTATACCTTAACTCATCATCAACGACTCCCTTTGTTCCGTCGAAAACGGAAGTTACAATGAGAGGATCGTCAGGGCCGCAACTAGATCCTTGGTCACCAGGGGTAAGCGCGCATTTTGACGCCCCTTTGTAATGTTGAAGGAAAGGTTTCAGAATGAAATTTGCTCCCTTCCCCCTCGGATCTAGCGCCCGGGGCACGAGACCCGCTTGTTCCCTGCTAGTTGCGGCCCCGAGTGTCGTTATATCGAAAGCAAAACATACGATAGTCGTTCTATAAAAACACTTGGGACTTATCCTACCGGTCGTTGTAATGGAACGGCCTCTACGACGTTGGGGCGTCGACTGTAATTAGTCTCACCGCTGCCCTTCTCTGTGAATTCCTGTCCACTTTTTTTTTTGTTTTCAGCATCCACCATCCCTGTCTGTCTTCTAAGATGATTCACTTGCAAGTCGACAACTGAAACCAAGAACTCAATTAGTAGACGGTCCCCCACGAATATACAGGTAGGTAATGCAATGCAATGCTGTTAGCGGGGAATGAAAAAAAAAAAAAACAGATGCTGGAAAGGAAAAAAAAAAAATGATGGAAGGAAACACACGAGGTAAGAGAGGGGGAGGTTAGACATTACAAGTCGAAAAAAGGAAGAAAGATATTGCAACCAAAGAACTGACCTACCAGTCAAAAGCAAGGCTGCCTGTCGGTCGCTGCTGCTGCTGGTACGTCCAAGTACGCGTGCAACCAGGTAACATCTGCCGTATTTAGCTTATTATATTATCGGGGGGGGGGGGTTGTTGCTCTTCTCTGCCACTGAGTGACTGACTATACATAACAGCAGCTGTTGCTCTGTCACGCCAAAAAAAAAAAACAAGTAGCATGCGTTCGTTGCGCATCACAACAAGCGTGTCTACATACATACACCACGACGAGCCGCTTCTTGAGAGAACGAGGAAAAAAAATGAAAAGTGACTCTTTTTGTTTTCACCAGTCATGAAAACGTAAGAAAAACGTGCGATTATTATCGGAAAGTTTGGGGTGGAAAAATCGTAATTTACACGTCGACATCGTGTGAGTTGATATTTGTTTCGTGAGAGATCTTGATCAAATACTTCCGAAATTGATGGAACCTTGAAGAATTTACCGATATATCTCGTACGAGTTCGTGAGTGTTGGTGTGTGTTGTGTGTCCACTGTGGTAATAATAATAATCATGGAGTTGAGACTAGAAGGGATTACGCAATGCGATGCTTTCACGAGGGCCTTCGACCGGCAGAATCAACACTTCGAAACAGGTGAGAACTTCCATTCTTTTTGATTCTTATCTTTGATTTTAGAATCGATTTATTATGCATAAAAGAAATATATACATATGCCGTGCTATAGAAATTTAAACTTCTGAGGATTCTGTAATGCTTGTTTTCCATTATATGGGAATAGACGGGGCGACTCAGGGGAAAAAAATCTCTAACCGTGTGGAGAAACAATCACCGTTAGGGACATTCGACATTTGCTGTCGCCCCGTGCCCCGCGGTTTGGGGGGGGGGGACCCAACACATATAAGGTAATAGAACTGAAAAATATACGTACATCAAATACATTTTTTTCGTAGCAAACAAGGTGTCTGAACGTTAACCGATTCGATTCTGAAATTTCAATCAATTCTGGAATTATTTCTTACATTGATTCTGTGTGAAGTTCAATAACGAATAATAATTCCAGAATTATTACTCTATCATTAATTTTGAATTTCGTATAAATTTTGGGATTTTCTCTCTCTTATTGATTGTGAATTTTTATAGGCGAATAGATATTTTCAGTATTCGTGTATAGTCTGTGACAATGCATGAATATCTGGGTGCCAATTCCCCTCTTCCACGAAATATATTAAATCGGAGCATAGGGGCCGCGGACCCTGTGTCTGATAAGAAAGCCCCCCCCCCCCATGTTGTGAAAACTACGTTTGGACTCCCCCCACCCACGTTTTTTTGGTCAACAAAGTTTTTTTTCGCCTTTTCAACACGGATTTGGCAGCCCTTGGACCACGGGACATTTTACCCCCCCCCCCCCCCGATGCGAAAAAGAAGAATCTTGCGTTGAAAGAAATGCCCGTGTTGTGAAAATATAGGCTCTTTTTTTTTTCAATAGGGATTCTGGGATGGTCAAGAGTTAAACGGGCTCGAGTGAAAATAATTCTGACAGTGATTGGCGCTAAAATTTAGTTCACGACATGGCCGTTTATTTTAGCGCGTGCATCCGTATCAATAAATACGTCCGTTAGCGCGACTTAAGGTTATTCCCGAGATCGCCACAACAAGAGTTTGGAAAATTCTGTTCTGTACCAAAGTCACCAAGATGCAGAGTAGTGTTTGGGATGTTTTTTGAGGAGTTTTAAGAGGCTTTGTCTGTACCAGCAAATTCACAACTTTTATGCGCACTTCAAAAACTCCTAGGAAATGTCTAGGACAGGGAGAGTCTTCAACCTTTTTCCAGTCGCGAGCACTGCCTGTACCCATCATTAAAAGAAGAGCACCCTTATCGGCAAGTTTGACATACGATTGCATGAAATGATGAGGATTTCAATCCTTGAATGCAATTTCAAACACAAGGTGTTTAATTGGAACGTTGCGCAAGTGCTCGCGAGCATGAAATCGAACACGAGCATCGAGCACTCTGCGTACTTCAGGGAGCACTGTGGTGCTCGCGAGCAACGGGTTGAAGATGCCTGGTCTAGGAGGCAATAGTATCCTTCATCGAAACTTGTGCGAGGCTTGCATCGCCCTAGAAATTCGAGAGAGGCTTGCGTATCCAGGGGCAGCTCGAGCTTATTCGTCGCCCGGGTGCAAAGCTTCATGTGCCGCCCCTGGCGGGAGGCTGGCAAGGCTATAGCCCAGGACACCTTGAGATAAACCTATTTTGTTCTTAGAAGAACTTTATTTGTCTGTTCTGTAATTGGCATGTAACAACACCATATCTCAGGACCTGTGAAGTGCCCTATTCGGCTCTCACAGCTGAGGCCTTTGCCTGTGAGTGACCTAATGAGTATGTGAGTGAGTGACCTACTGGTGAATTTTCCTAGCGGTGAATTGCATGGCGGTGAATTGTTGTCGGTGAATTTTCCGTAAACCGTGTAACCCCTCCCCCCGCCCCATACAAAGAGAGCATAGCTACCCCTTAGGAATGCGTGGGAGGCTTATGTACCTTTAGATATGTATGATATACCTTAGATATGACATGCTTGCGTCACGCTATAAATGCTTGGGAGGTATGAGCCTAACCCTCCCATATAGAAAGCGAGCACAAAACCTAGAAATGCTTTGAAAGCTTACGTACTCGCTATACAACATGCGTGGGAGGTGAGTGCATCTTTCGAGAAATGCGTAGGAGTCTTGAGGACCCTAGTTATGTGGTAAGAGGCTTGCGTACTCTTGGCAATGAGCTGATTATTTTTTGCGGGCACCTAAATATCCCATCCAGTTCCTCCAACTGTAGCGTACATGGGGGTTAAAGACATTGATCTACGCTATGGACATGATGAATAATTCATTTTAATTTCTTGAACAACACATTTTTGCGTAACGTTATTCAATATTCGAACTCAGACCCGCGTGACGAACGAGACAACATTATATAGAAGGTTTATGCAAGAAGAAGAAGAAGAAGAGGAAGCACGTGATGGATGAGACAGAAAAGACTCGAAGTGCTTACGAAACATGCATTGCAAACCGAGGCGTGTGTCATGATGACATGTTACGCGCCCGACCTTCGCAGAGTTCATCGGCGCTGTTATTTGGAATTTCGTGTAACTCATGACTTTCGGGTAACACACACACAGTATGGTATCCTATTACACGGAATCTACTTCTTTTTTTAATGGTTCCATTGCCACATACCCGTGAAGTGCGGGCCAAATCTGGCCCTCGGATGTGGCCCGTGACTTCAAGCCTAAATTCGTAAAAATTAACTGAACGGTACATTTACAGGAGTGACCACGCGTATATTACCAGAGTACTTAAACTGGCCGTGCCACATTTATAGAACACTTAAGTGACCCGTGACACGGTTCCACATCACTCAAGTGGCCTGCGACATATTTACAGATCACCTGAGCCATCCGCGACACAATTCCGAAGCACTTAGTGGCACTGCTCAAGTCAAGGGGGCTCAACCTTTAAGAGATTACGGGTAGGTGGGGGGCACTTCACTGATTTGAAAATGTGTGACGTGCCACTTAAGTGATCTGTAAATGTGCCGCGGATCACACAAATGATCTGGAAAAGTGTTGCGGGCCAGTGACATGATCTGCAAATATGCCGCGGGTCACTTAAGTCTTGTGGAAATGTGGCACGAGCCACTTCAAAGGTAATGAAATGTGCCGTTTTCACTTAAATAATGGTGAAATGTGCCGTGGGACACTTGAGTGATCTAGAATTGTGCCACGAGTAAATAAAGTGACATGGCACTGCAACGGCGGATCACGTAAGTGATCTGTCAGTATACTGCGTGGCACTTGATATGGGAACTATAGCAAGAGCCACTTAAGTGATCTCCGCAAATGTGCTGCTCAGTTAATTTTTACAAAATTAGGTTTGAGGTCACGGGTCGCACATGACTCCGAGGGGCACATATGACCCGAGGGTCCTTGTTTGAGTATATATGACTTAAGTGATCCGCATCACACTACCAGATCACTTAGTGGCCCGTGACACGTTTTCAAATCAGTGAAGTGGCCCGCACTGTTCCAAAGGTTGAGCACCTTTCCCTTAACTCAAGGAGTGTCCAACCTTTAGGCGAGTGCAGGGCCACTTCATTGATTCGGAAACGTGCCGCAGGATACTAAAGTGATTTCTTAATGAAGTCGCGGGTCACTCAAGTGATCTGTAAATGGGCCGCGAGCCGCTTAGCGCATCATGGGTCCCTGGGTGAAGTGATTTTTCTGACGCCTCTTACCCGGCTAGAAATGCCTGCCTTCCAATATGCATGCTTACTCTCAAAATTTTTAATCAGATCTCATTTTCATGAGACTCCCGGGCCGTGCTCGGGTGGGGCAATGCTTTAAGGTGGCACTCCCGCTTGAGATCTGGAACTACGCCGCAAGTCACTTGAGCGATCCGCAAATATGCAGCGGGTCACTAAATTTCACTTGCGATCATGTCTTTGTTAGATATGATGCATTTCGCAAACCATTACAACCGCCATACGATGGACCATTCCTGCTGGTCACTAAATTGAGCTGGGAATGTGCCACGGTAATCTGTAAATATGCCACGGGTCACTCGTGATGTGGAAGTGTGTTTTGATGGTTTGAAAATGTGCCACGGGTCGCTTAAGTGATCTACGTGTGCCGTTGTTCACGAAAGGGATCTAGAACTGTGCCACGGGTTACTTAAGCGCTCTAGAACTGTGCCGTGATGATAAAGGAAATATGTCGTGGGCCACTTCTTGATTCATAACTATGCCTCGAGTCAGATAATTAATTCGGAACTGTGCCACGGTGATCTTGGAATGTGCTGCGGGACACATACGTGCTCTGAAACTGTCGTGGCGATGACACGAAAGTGACTTGAAACCGTGCCGACGGTCGCTTAACTGATCTGGAAACGTGCCACGGACCACTTGAGTGCTCTATAACTGTGCCGCAGTGATCTAAAAATGTGCTGAGATACACGTAAGTAATTTAAAACCTGTGCCATGGGTCGCTTGAGCGATCTAGAATTGTGCCGCGCGACACGTAAGTGATCTGAAACTGTGTCGAGGGTTGCTTAACTGATCTGGAAACGTGCCACGGACCACTTAAGGGCTGTGCAACGGTGCCGCGGTGATCTGGAAATGTGCTGCGGGACATGTAAGTGATCTGACACTGTGCCGATGGCCACTTAAGCGATCTAGCAATGCGCCGCGGGTCACTTGAGTGATCTCTTTGGCCAACTTACGTGATCTGGGCGATCTGGGAATATGACGCGGGTCGCTCAAGTAATGTGGTACTGCACCGCGGGGGTCACTTAAGTTATACGGAAATTCGCTGTTTAGTTCATTTTTAGAAAACTAGGTTTGAGGTCAAGGGACACACCACATGACTCCGAGGGGGCCACATTTCATCCGCGGACCATGGCCCGAGCATGTGCGCTCAAAAAAACTAAAAAAAAAAACCAATTTCTCTCACCGAATTATTCAAAGAAAAAGGACAAACTGTTGCGTATAAAAATCGCCAGGTGGCAGTGATTTCGGTGTTACATAAAATGTATGTATGTGTGTGTGGTAATTAGATATCAATTGATTTATTTGTATTTTATTTTTCCCGAACCGGACGGGGGATGATAGCGAAGGACTATCGATCCAATCATCTTCATATCGATTTTCTTAAGATGACAAAGAAGTGCGTGAGAGAGAAAAATCCTCTCTCTCGGTTTTCCGGAAGGAGGATCTCCTTGATGAATGACCGTCAGCTCCGTGGAAGGAATTTAATGAAAATTTTCAGTTCAATGACGTGACCCGGCGACCAACGGCGTGAACTGGATTTCACTGACAAACGAATTCTCACGGACAATTCATAACAGGAATATTATCCGGGTTTTCCATTCATTTTTCCTTCCACTTATTAATGGTTGGGGGGAAAAAAGCATTTTTGCGGACATCAAACTACAGTATTAAGGACCCGAACCACCGATATTACGTAAGGTGCATAACACAATATACAGGGTGTCCTGTAAGTCCTAATTCGGCCTTTGTCTCATCAACCGTTCGTCGATATGGTTTAAATTTTAAAAAATGCTGAGAAATTGTGTTCGGAAA
The DNA here is from genome assembly GCF_987345545.1 of Pholcus phalangioides. Lineage (NCBI taxonomy): Eukaryota > Metazoa > Arthropoda > Arachnida > Araneae > Pholcidae > Pholcus > Pholcus phalangioides. Next base: position 9,387,741 of record NW_028301609.1, read on the forward strand.
TTACCCTGCACCAGTTTTGAGAGTGAAAATACAGTGTGTGTCGCAAAATCTAAATTTTTATACGGTCTCTCCTGTCCTTTAATTTCCAATTAAAAAGCTGTTGCCCTGTCTCTCCCGGGCCAAAAAAATAAAAATCCATAACTTTCAGTGCAATATTCGATGAGATATTTGAATTCAAAATTGGATTTTTTTTTTCAAAGAACAACATAAATTCACGGCCAATGTTTGTTTTCCCCCTCATTTATACTGTTCTTTCCCAATTTCCCCCTGCCTTTTCAATTCAAAAACTCAATGAATATTGCACTTGGAAACATGGACTTTTTTTGCGTCACGAGAGACAGGGGCAACAGCTTTCTAATTGGAAGTTGAAGGACGGGGGGAACCATATAAAAATTTCGATTTCTTATTTTATGACACACACTGTATTTTCATTGTATTTTCCACCTTTCAAATCAGTATTCCCGAACACATTTTGAGCATTTTTTGTTAACTAGAACCACACCTCTCCACGACGAACGGTTGATGAGATAAAGGCCGAATTAGGACTTGCAGGACACTCTGTATGTAATCCGAAGTAAGTCCGAAAATTGCCTCTGTGGCCAGGGCCGCCCTTATCAGACGCGGGGCTCCGGCGCGAGAGAATAATTTAAAGCTGTGGTTCTCCCATATGGCCATATGGCCCCCTTGTGGTACTGGGATACTTCAAGGGGGCCACGGAAGAAAATGGAGAAAGGGGCCATGACAGGTGGTTTGGAGAGCTGAGAAGAAAAATTAAGGTGTGAAGAAATAAATATTTTATATTAGTGACTAACACTTACAGTGAGAAAAAGAATCCAACAAAACCACCCATAAAACCAGGGCCTTCTTTAGGGCATAGACCCACCCAGGCCTCACCGCCTACATTTTGCAACAAGTTCCCTAAAATGGGGTTTTTCTCAAGTCCCCGGCTAAATTTTTCAGACCCCCCTTCCCTATATGAAATTTATTGTATGAAAAAAAAAAATTATGAAAACCATATTAGGCCCCGGGCTGTAGCTCTTCCAGTCCCACTCTTGTCAGGGGCGTCATGCCCATAAGTGACCCCACCTTATGATATTTTGTATAGTACAATTAATTTTGAAAATAAGTAGAAAATATGTAGGCTGTTTATTTCCAGCTAAAGTATGGGACTACCATAGCATCACTTTGCCTAAGGAGGGGGTTCCCCATGATATTGAGGCGGTCCTGATAGAACTCGCACTAGCGGGGAGATCAATAAATTCTAGGCTAGTCTGGAGGCCAATTTTCTTTGCAAAATTTTCGTTCCGTATAAATTCACTGAAACAAATCATTTCAATACGTATAAAGTGTCTTGCTTCTAAATGAGAGTTGAAAACTCTGGGTAATACAGGGGAGCCACGAGAAAAAAAATATGGTTCAAAGGGGGGGGGGGGCACGGGCAAAAAAAGGTTAAGAAACACTGATCGTTATATAGCCCCGATTTTATATATTTTGTGGGGGCGGGGAATCGGCATTCAAAAATTTGTGCATTGTCACAGGAGAATGCTGAAAAATATCACCAATGAAAAATCAGAATCCCAAAATTGAAGAAAATTCACAATTAATTAGAAGAATAATTCCAGTATTGATTAAGATTCAGAATTAATGAGAGAAATAATTCCAGTATTGATTAAGATTCAGAATTAATGAGAGAAATAATTCCAGAATTAAAGAAAATTCAGAATATATATTAATCGGAAGAATAATTCGAGAACTGAGATGGGAGTGATAATTCCAGAGATGATTAAAATTCATGATTAATGAGAGAAAAAATTGAATAGAAATTCAGAATTAATGAGAGAAAATTCCTATAATTGATGAAAAAATTCAGAATTTATTAAGATTCATAATTGGTGAGAGCGATAATTTTTTCCAGAATTGATCAATATTCCAGAATCAAATCAGTTAAATCTCAGGCACCTTGCTTACTAGGAAAAAAATATATTTTTTTGGTTTTCTTATATTATATATATATATGCATATATATATATATATTACTGTCAAAGCCCGAAATGCGGCTAGGTCACGACGTTGCCGGCCACTTTGTGAAGTGGCCAGAGATTTCCTGGCCAAAGCTCAATGCGCCGATGTAAGGAGCCAAATCCATTTTTCTTTTGATCGCCAACGTGTGATAAGCCTGCATGTTTTTCTAGCTCCATGTGATGAGAGAGGAAAAAAAAGTGAAATTTGAGAGAAAACACTGTACAAATAATTATATAAAAACACATAGTTTTTACCGCCAAATTTTGTAGGGGAAAAATGATTACCGCATCGTGAATGCGGTTTGATGGGTTGCCATAACTAACGTGGACATAATTAATTCTAAGTCCATCTCCACCTATGCTTGTGACGTTGCGCTAGTTTCGTGTTCATGCTGCCACCTGTCTTCCATTTTCCGAAGTAAAGATGGAAATTCAAGAATTTTAATATTACGTCAGTATCGCGTTGTAGTTCTGCCTGCTGTCTGCGGAGAGACTTTTCCAAATGGGGGACCGGCTCGCATTCGCGTCGATCGAAGCTGAAAAACCGCAGAAAACCAACTTCAGCCGACCGTCAACGGGGTTTGGACCTGGATCCTCAGGACGAGAGTCCAGCACGATGCCCACACGACCGCACAGCGGCTAGACGCAGACCTGATTCTCTTATGACAGCTGAGTTATACCCAAACAAAAGAGCTCTCAACCGTATCTTGAATTCACAAAAGATGAAAAATAAAAAACAGATACAGTCACTGTAACGATTTAAAATAACAGATGAGATGATGGCATGCCCCCCCCCCCATTGCTTTTATAATACACCTCCATCCTAATATACGTACATTCATCCATCTTAACGAAACCCAGAAACTTTTCTCCCACCTCCAAACCCCATCTCGTCTGTAATCACCACAAAATTTGTAAATCGCGACGGAACTCAATTGTCCGGGGGAAAAAATATGTTGTAAAAATTTTGTATGTTTTTATTTTGTGACACAAAATAAAGTGTTTTCAGACTCTGCCACGAGGCTGGGCTGGAAGAGATCTCGGCACGGCAACGGGATAAGACCAGCGGCAAACTCCTGGCGTTCATTCAGTCAATGTAACGAAAACCGAGAGGGAATCCAATTGGATCAATTCTTAAACAAGATCACCCTAAACATGAGAACATGGGACTTTATTCGTATATAAATCGGGGAGGAGGGAGGGGGAACTCCGGTATAAGCTTGTATCTCACTAATTAAGCTCAATAAGCAAATCTCGCGCGTTCAGTCTTAGACTCCCCGTAGAAAAGCCCCAGCCCAATATACATTCTCTCTCTCTCTCTTCTACTAGGGGAACATGAAAAAAAAGAGGGTGAAAGCAATCCACTCTGCAAAAAATGTTAAAATCGTATTTTCTCCTTTACTTTAATTGCAATCTAGTAGCTATTTTGCTTCTTTTTTTTGCCCCCTCCTTGCCCTAATTCGTTTTTGTATCGAAATCCCCAAAGTTCCCCCGCTGACAACGTCCCTATACAACAGGTTCCTCCTCTCTAAGATGCTGACTGAATCCAATTGAGTGTTGTTGTTGTTTTTTTTTTGGTTCCTTCGATCTATTCCTCCTCTTAACATATTTGGTTATTTTCCGTGCACTGTATGTGTTTTTTTTTTCTCTCTCCGTACGATCCTTGAGGGAAATCATTTCGGTTCCCTACCATTTCCCTGGTAATGCTGCTTCCAGCACAAGGGCAAGTATTCCTTGTAGCGTTTACTCTGATGCTGCTGCTGCAGTCATCAATTTTCCTCCGCCATGACAATCTCGAGTTCTCCACCCTTCCTCAAGAAACCTTTACTGTTGTTCCCCCTTGCTGTCTGGAGGCAGTACAGTACTTCACTGACTGTGTGTATGCCCATCTCTTCCAAATCAATCCCTCCGTTCCTTTCCCCCCCTGAAGGCACCTTGATGATGATTCTTCTTCCAGCAGCATCAGCCAGCACTCAGGAATCAGTCGGTAACTTAATTTGTTTCGATGAGCAAATTGAGACCAATGGGACATGACTTTCGCGAGTCGACACATCAGTCAACAATGAGAAATGCCTTAAACTTCTCTTTTCTGCACATTTTTTTTTTTACCGTTGTTTCTGTTGATATGTCGACAAAAATGTGGTTTTGATGTACAGTCGAACTCGATTATAACGACGTCGAAGATTTCGTGAATTTTTGTCGGGAAATCTCCGAGTAGTCGTTACAACCGAGGTTACCGTTTCGATGACTTTTTTTGACGAAATATGTTATTAGATGCAATCAAAAGCTGTGCAAGAAGCTGTTACAGTGTGATTAGGGTGACCATATTTGATCGAGAGAAAATGGGTAGTATGGGTCATAAATGGGAAATATCACAAATTCTCTCCACAATATTACCAACTGTCAGAGAAATCGCTAAATATAGCCAACGAATAACACTTGCCGAAAAATACAGTATATACTAGAAAATATGCAGTGATTCAGAACATATGTACAGCTTTCAAACCGTGCATTAGGTCATTGATCCTCATTGATAATTTTTGTCACATCACGGTCATTTTCTGCACACGAGAGCTAATTAGATCAGGACCTACAATTTATTGCCGATTCCAAACGGCAGGCTTGTTTTTTATGCTCATCAGTTGGTGCGCTAACCCCTCGATGGGGGACTCCCTGCGGTAGCAATTTTTTCAGCTCACTGTTTTTGTTGTACCCGTGTCAGGAAAGTTTTCTGACAAGGACGAACCGGGTATCGAACTCGCGACACCTCTAAACATCCTTTAAGCGAGTATCTTATCGACCTGGGCTACTACGCCCCCATTGCATTTGGCAACAGACTTTCAAACAGTGCATTTGGCAACAGAAACTTTCAAACTGCATTTGGCAAAAGGAAGCTTTCAAACAGTGCATTTCGCAACAGAAGCTTTCAAACAGTGCATTTGGCAACAGAAGCTTTCGAACAATACCTTTGGCAACATTCACCTTCAAACAGGCAATAGTTGTTTTGAACAATTCCTTAATAGCTTTTAAACATTTTGTACAATGCTCAGAACTATGATGCTCTTGCAACAAAATCTTTCAAGCTGTATATTTCAAATAATGATGAGGCAGCAGTAGTTTTGTAGCAACACAACAAGAACGAAAAAATAAATAACAACAGTTTTTGTCGGAAAACAATAGACTTTTGAACGATGCTCAATACAAGATCTAATTGGGCAATGATCTAAACTGAAAATGCAACGTCAAGGTATTGAACAATGCATCGTACTGAAAATACAGTGTTGATTTTTGAACAATGCTCTATACTGATTGTTGTTACAACGTTGCTTTTTTGAACAATGCCAGAGGCGAATTAACGGCGGGCGCACCGGGCCCCGGAATTCTGAAGGGCCCCCGCAAATACCCAACTTTAAACATTTTTCTAACTCAAGGGGACCAATTTTTTCTTTTGCACCCGGGACCTCAAACGATCTTAATCCGTCTTTGAACAATGCTGTACTGCATATAAAACTAACTTTTCAACTATGCTTTCCACAAGAACTGATGCCAAAAATGCTCTGCACAAGAACTGTTTTTCAACTATGCGCTACACGAGATTTGCTTCTCACCAATCTCTTTATCAAAAACTGTTTTTATACAATGCTCTACACAAGAACAGCTTTTATACAATGCTCTACACAAGAACAGCTTTTCAACAATGATCTGCACAACAACTGATTTCTAACGTTGCTCTGCTTAAGAACTGATTTTCAACAATTATGCTCAGCATAACAACTAATTTTCAACAATGATCTGCTTAAGAATTTATTTTCAACAATGTTCAGAACAACGAATGATTTACAATAATGCTCAGAACAACGAGTGATTTACAACAATGCTCAGAACAACGAGTGATTTACAACAATGCTCAGAACAACGAGTGATTTACAACAATGCACAGAACAACGAATGATTTACAATAATGCTCAGAACAACGAATGATTTACAACAATGCTCAGAACAACGAGTGATTTACAACAATGCTCAGAACAACGAGTGATTTACAACAATGCACAGAACAACGAGTGATTTACAACAACGCTCAGAACAACGAGTGATTTACAACAATGCTCAGAACAACGAGTGATTTACAACAATGCTCAGAACAACGAATGATTTACAACAATGCTTTACCCAAGAACTGCTTTAAACAATTGCTCTTTTAACTTTGCTTAATTTTCGAAAGTAAAAAAAGAAAATTATGTGATCGATGATGATTATAATGCGATTATAAAAAATAAATTTAATTTTTCTTAAGACAATATCATTTATTTTCTGCAAAATTCAATTAATATTTAAAAAAATTTAATACAGCGTATGATTATCCATGCTTGTAAGTTACAACACAAATTAGACCATTTACCACAGGCATCATTGAGAAACGATCTCAGATCTCGCGAGCTAATCCTTGAATTGTATCCCGAGCATCTCGCAATCGGTTCCGGAATCTTTATTTTCCTGTAATTACCCGGGAAGAAAGGAAAAGAAGAAGAAAAAAAAAATCATGGTTAGCTAATAGATTAAACCTTTCCATTTTCGTTGGCAATAAAAGGACTTTTATAGCTTCCCCAGGTCCACCAAAGTTTGCTCAAATGGCTGATCTCAGCCCGACATTAATCAAGACAACCATTTAGCAACTTTCCTCCTAAATGGATGGAACCCATCCCTTCTACCGGGGTGTGTTACTTATTATTTTTCTTTTTCTGTCGTGAGAATTATCTCGTAATCTCCCGAATTATCTTGTAACTTTACCATCACATTCTTTTCTAATTTAGTTTTCTTCTATCTTTACTTTAGCTTTGGAGGTAAAAAAAAAATACATCGAGGAACGAGAATTGGCTCTCTTTCAGCCCTTTAATATGTATCTCTAATTGAGTAATGTCTCTGATATTGAATGTTAGAGTAATGAGTAATTTTCCCCGCAATTTACCAGATCCAATTAGCAATTTATCAGCCTTAAATTGCTTTAAAACCTCATTTCGAACATGAGCATGTGTAGCAATTTGGAAATCAATTGATAACAAGCGTACAGTTCACATAATATTGTGATAATTAGAGCCCAAATTACAAGCACTAAAAAGTGGCGAAGTATGCCCTAAAAATATGCAAATATACACTTAAAAATGACAAAATATGCATTAAAAACCCAAAAATATGGACTAAAAATCCTGAAAAAATTACAAATTACGAAATATGTAGCAAAAATGAGAAAATACGCATTAAAAAAATCACCATGAAAAAAAAATAATAAGTTTTTAAAATGCATGTTTTCTATTTCTTAGTGCATATTTACTTGCTAAAAAATATCCCAATACGTGTATAATGCATATGAAAATAACTTCCAATTAGAAAGTTGTTGCCCTGTATTCCCTGAGGCCAACAGGTGCAATATTCGATAAGATATTTTAATTCTAAAATCGAAGAAAAGTTATGAAAGACTAGCAAAAACTAACGGACAACGCTGTTTTTCCTTATTTATACTGTCCTTGTCCAACTTTCTCAGATTTTTGAATTCGAATATCTCTGCGAATATTGCACGTAGGAACTAGGAATTTCTTTTTTGTTGACCTCAGGAGAGACAAATACAAATAAATACAAATACAACGCTACAACAGGCAAAATACTCAACGAAGTGGCTGAGAAAAAGATGCCCATACAAATATGGATGTCATATATTTCAAAAATACAGCAACCCAATTAAAAACGCAATCACAAAAATTATAAGACAGCGCAACAACTTGATAATTGTGTGTGTGGAAAAGGACAAGGGGACTGTATGAGAATTGAGATTTTTTATTTTCTTACACACTGAATTTTCACTCTCAAAACTGGTACAGGATAACTTTTTAGCGCATTTTAAGCATTTTTCAAATTAAAACTGCACCTTGACGACGGACTGTTGATGAGATAAAGGCCGCATTAGTACTTACAGGACGCCCTGTATAATCCGGGTTCAAGTAATTGCAATAGTTTTGTATCGTTCTGTTTTTTGTACTCCGAAATTCGCATCGACTTTCTAGAAGTTAGTTGAATATTTTAAGAATTATATATATGTGTACGAATTTCTCCAATACTTTATATTTTAAATAACTTTAAACTTATAAAGATGCGATAAAAGATACTGTATTTACAATCGCATCGGTTTGAAATGACTATAACTATAAGAGGAACATCGTTTCTCAAAAAATAGTATTGCTTGATGTGGAATTATAGTACAGGGTGTTTCAAAAAGAATCACCCGATTTGAAATGCGTATATTACGAAAAATATTGAACATAGACACTTAAGGTTAATTTTATATTGCATGGCTAATCAAAGTTTTTTACAAACTAAATTAAAGGTGCTCAATATGTCCACCTTAGGATGCACGGCATATGTCTATACGGTAATCAAATTCGTCCCAAACTTTTATAAGAAATAAAATATAAAAATCAAGTCTTGTTTGGGAGAAATTACAAGAAGTTATGACATTGCAAATCGAATGAAATGAAGATATTATATTGAAAATATATAAATTGAGGAAATTATTTGGAACATGTATATAAAATAAATATATCTTTTTCATAACAATATTACAATATTATCTAGATGATAATATTAAAATATTTTTATAGCAAAATATTATAGAAATTAAAAGTTTTCGAAAACATTTTTAATGAAAATTAATTTTTTTGCAAATTATTACAAAAAAATTTGTTTAATTAAAAATGAATTAATAAATAAATTTAATAAAATGAAAATAATTTTCGGAAAATATGATATAAAAACACTATCCATAATTGTTCACTATAATATATAAGTGAAGAAATTTATATCCATTATGAATTTATTTTTTAAAACAAAACAAATTTGTACAGGAAGTAATATAAAAATTCAGGGAATTGTTGAAATTAATGAAATCTATGCCATTTTTTAGAAAACGCTAACTAGAATTTCCTTTTAATGTTATAAAATAGAAAGAATGTAAAATATCAAGAAAGAAAGTCTTTCAGAAAATATAAAAATTCAGAAAAATGTTTAGAAAATACGCATTGTGTGTAAAAATAAAAAGAGTTGTTTAAAAACATCGTGTATAAATAAGATAGAGCAGTTAAAAAAAATATTGATCATTAAAAATTTACAGACTTTTTTTTGAAAATTATTGGGAATTTCGTTAAAATGAGAGAATGCTTGGAAAAAAAAGTCAAAAAATGCAAGTGCAAAAAATTTAATGAAAGTTTTTATGGATATACAAGTATAATTTGTATATTTATAAGTCATAAATAAATGTAATTCGGGTATGCCCGTATCATGAGAAATGTATGTGGGGGAATTTATAATATATGTGTTGCAGTAAAAATGATAAAAATTTAGGGAAATTTATAAAACTTACCAAAATACTTGGTAATATGGCATGTATACTTACCAAACATTTTGGTAAGTTTGATAAATTTCCCTAAATTTATCACTTTTACCGGCGGTTATGCATAGTATCCAAGCGTTGTTTGTAAATTTGATAAATTTCTCTAAGTTAATTACTATAATTAATCACTTTCCCTAAATAATACAAAAGCGTCGCGTCGTTGGTAAATAAGATATATCGTACTATATGATATACTATACATGTATTAATCATTTTATCTGGGTACGATCGTAAAATTTGTTATCATTATATCGAGATCCAACTATATTTTCATCACACCAGAGGTGCCGACATGAAGAAAACATTAGGGGTAAGCTGAAAGTTTCATTGTTCCGTATATACGGGACTCAAGCCCGTACGCAGGACAAGGACATTGTATTGTTCTTTTCAGAAATTATCGGCGGGGGGAAGCTCAAATGGAATCGGCCCCCCTAGGTTCGGGCGCTTATGCATCACACATATAAAACTCATTTTGAATTTTTATCATATTTATCAGATTCAGAATTACACTAGGGGGGTAAGGTATTATGCATAATCACAGATAAAGGCGATAAATTTCAAGTATTTATTAAATTTTCCTTGGTCATTAAGCACCCCCTAGGCTCGGGCCCCCTAGGTTCGGGCGCTTATGCATCACACATATAAAACTCATTTTGAATTTTTATCATATTTATCAGATTCAGAATTACACTAGGGGGGTAAGGTATTATGCATAATCACAGATAAAGGCGATAAATTTCAAGTATTTATTAAATTTTCCTTGGTCATTAAGCACTATCGCCGGTAAATGTGATAAATCTTTTTGTATTTATCAAATTTACCTAACGACGCTTGGGCATTATGCATAATCACCGGTAAAAGTGATAAATTTAGGTAAGTTTAACAAACTTACCGTAACTTATACAAAATAAATAAATTTAATACATTTAATTATACAGTATAGAAAGAAAGCAACAAAAAGAAACAAATACTGCACAGAAATTCAGTCTTTTGAAGGGAAAAAAAATCGTGATAAAATTTTTTTTTTCTTTTTATCACTTTTCCCGAGAATTATTTTTTCCTTCTGAAATTGAATAGCAATAACACACGCGTAAACCGAAAATCTAAATACAGTACGTTAAAAAAGAAAGTTATCTTTTTTTTTTTTTTTGAAGAAAGAAAAAGAAATTTGAGGGAAATTGAAACTATTTTTTTTTTCGGTGGGAAAAACCGTAAAAACTGAAGATGAACGTAAAAATGGAGGAAGAGAAAATGGGGGGGGGGGGGATGAAAAAAAAAAAAGAACGCATCAAGATCTCGTTAAGGCTTCTCCGCACTGGAAAGATATTCCGCGGTTTTTCCTGGAAAAATCGAAAAAAAAAAGAAGAAATAAATAGGCGTCTGCGAAAGAAAAATTTAGGAGAGAAAAATTCACTTTGCGAGAGGCTTTATTGAAATCTACAGAAGTGGAGTGAAGTGCGAGACGAACCGATGTGTGTTCTGCCTCGTATTGAAAAAAAGAAGTAAAAGAAAATTATGATGATGATGATGATGATAGTGGAAACAAAATAACAGAAAAAAAAAAATCTTTTGGAGAAGTTTGTGAAAATGTGTTACTTAAAAGGAGCAAAATTGCTACACTTTACCGTGGCGGTGTTTTCTTTAGTTTCCGTCTTGAAATGGGAGCCATTTATGGTAAAATGTTGAAAGAGAAAGAACAAATTTTTTATTCATGTGTGCTAAAAGAAGAAACTATCAAAAAAGAATTGAAAATAAAATAATCAATTTTTTTTTTCAAAGTAGTTCATTTTTGTTATTTTAACCAAAATATATGCGTGAACTAGCTGTTACCAGCGGCTTCGCTTGCATGGATTTGGTAATCTGAAAATTAATTTGCGATGATTATCCCCCCGTACAACATTTGAACTCCTCATGACCTCTCCTTGGAAGTTGAGTTTTCGGAAATCCCATCTTAGTGGGCATCTACATTATGAAATAGAATACTGACTACATTTCATATTTATAGCTTCAGCAATGTCGGTTCAGTGATGAGAGATTGCTCCATGTAAACTTTGAACCCCCCTCCCCCCCATAGGACTCCTTTTTGAGGATCGAATTTCAAAAAGAAAAAAAAAAAACTTTCTTAGTTAGTCTTCACATGAAACTACTGACCAAATTTCATATTTGTGGCTTGAGCGGTTTCAACTCGTCCATGATTGCCCCATATAACCTTTGAACCCCACTTATGACCCTCTTGGGAGTGGAATTTCGGAAAACCCCTTCTTTGTGAGTCTTTACGGCACGAAATAAAACTACTGACCTAATTTCATATTTATAGCTTGAGCGGCTTCGGCTTGGCGATGAGGAATCAGTCAGTCGGGACGTGGTATTAAGTTTTGTTATTAATCGAATAATTTGTTTTATTTTGCTTTATTGTCCTTCTGCTTTGTCTGAACATATTTTCACGAGAGAAATACAGGAAATTGGAATTCATAACGGGGGGTAAAATAAGGTGCATTGCCAATTATCACCAAAAAGGATGCCAAATGTAAACGAAGTTGCCAAATATTGCTGAAATTACGGAAAAGTCACCAATGGCGAGAAATGAAGCGTACTGTACTTTTGTATTTGTATTTGTATTTGTATTTGTACTGTGAATTGCAGTGGATTAAAATGAATTCCACGGACTAAAACGTTTACCACGACAAATATGTGAGATCAGTATTCTTATTTATAGTTGTAATTATCATAATATAATTTATGAGTGGAAAAATAATTTCATTCCTTGATTTCAATAAAGAATGAAAATTCACGTGGGCCTCATGTAAAAAACATAAAAAATCTGGTAATTTTTGTTTAAAAGTGAGGACGACCAGAAAAAAAACAGTACTGTCCCGAAAAATACGGGATGTGTGGTCACTTGATTTCTACCGCGAGAAGTCACTTGGCCTTGCCTACGTCACGTGTCATCGAACGATTTCGTGATTGGTTTTGGTGAGAGTTTACTTTGGTTAATTTTCTGCAAGCGTGGTCAGCGCCAACGTAGCGAGTTTTCTTTTCGCGCCAATATGAGCAACCCTGTCAGCAGAATCGGTAATTGCTAGTTTTGGCAACTCTTTATCAACCGTATTTCGGTTAATTATTCGATTATTATACCAGCACATTTCATTTGTGGTTACCGCATTTCCCGCGTATTTCGATTATCGCATTTTTCCGCGTATTATATTGCAGAAGCGTCGGAATTGTTTCCAACCTGTGGGTGTTCGTCTTCAGTTTCATGTACGAAATTTCGATTTCTGAATCAATTCTATGAGTACTCGGACCCGTTCTACAATCTTCCGTGGGTGCTCGAGCACCCCGACTCAACCGACACTGTTATATTGATTCATGTTATAAATCGTATTTTTATGTAATTGTATGTGTTCTTTGTCGGCTATTTTGAATTGACCGTCGCAAAAGCGGCGATGGCTTGGCGTGAAAAAAAAGTCACCACTTTGGCGTTGACCCCTCTTATGGAAAATTAACACGCACATTTGTATTTAACTTTGGCATGAACTTTTACAAGTGACCTTTTTTTCTGTTTCCCGTTCAGTGTCTTTGGCCTTTTGGAAAAAGAAACATCAACATTGATTGGGCATTGGCATAGAAAACCTTCTGGGAATAATACGGATTTGGTGTGCTGTATTAGTTGGGTGACCATAAGACCAATATTTCCCGGGACATTCCCGTATTTTGACAATCCTGACTTTTTTTAAAATAAAAATATCCCGTTTTTTCCCGTAATTTCAGCGAAGACTACTTTAATTTTTATTCTATATTGAAATCAAGGATGAAGACTATTTTACCAACTTATTTTGATAATTATGAATATAAAATTTTCATCTTCAACAGATTTTTTATCCACTTTTATCCTATATTTTAATCTACTGCGATCTGTAGTAGTTCTCGCCTCTTTATTCAACTTTGGCATCATTCTGAGTGGTAATTGGCGAGGTCCCGTATTTAGTACCCCTAAGGATCTCAATTTACTGTATTTTTCCCGAAGGAATATGTTTCCCGAAAATATTATTTTCCCGAGCTTATGCACAGGGTGTCCCATAAATTCGTAACTAGTTTCAAAAATTCATAAATATTGAAGAAGTTGGTACAGTAAAACTTCGATTAACCGTCACCGTCCGTACCAGGGCTGTGACGGATAACCGAATGGACTGATAACAGAAATCTCTTAATACATATGTACAGTAACTTGATTTCACTGTGGGCTTGGGACGAAAATGAAAATAAAATCCTTTAAAAGGCAATAACATATATATATTGTATTTAAGTACACAAAATGATCGATATAAACTCCAATATAAGGTCAGCCCAGGCAGTGGTGACATTGAAAATAGCGTCCTTTATGTTGTACCCATTCCAAAATTCTTTGGCAGTCATGGCATCATCAGCCTTCGATAAAAGCTTTTCTGTAACGTCGCTTTACATTTTCAATTATGCCCTGATCCATAGGCTGGATATATGGAGTTGTATTCGCTGTGAGAAAGAGGCATGTTATTTTGTCATCATCGCTTTTGAGTTCCCAAGAGGGGTGTGTCGGGGCATTGTCCATTAATAGCAATGCTTCTTGCGGCAACTGCTTTTCGGCCATATGAGCTCTAACTTGAGGCACGAAAACGTTGTGGGACCAATCTGAAAAAACTGTTTGGTCTATCCAAGCACTTTTTTTGGCATAATAGTTCAAAGGCAATATTTGAATTTTTGAAAGCCACGTGGTTCTTTTTTATTTACCAATTGCAAGCAGAGATAGTCTATGATTGCCGGTGACGTTTTCACACAAACCGCAGCAGTGATTTGGATCTTAAAACCTTGACTGTGTTTTCCGTATTTTTTTTTACACGACGACGGATAACAGAAACCGACAGTTAAACGTGTGACGGCTAATCGAAGTTTTTCGGTACATATAAATGCGGTTTGCGAAAAAGTTATTCTTGCGAAGGGTGGATTTTTTTTGCGTACAGAAAAAAAATAAGTTAAAATTTTTGTCTATAGAGGGCGCTGCATGGTAGTCCTTCAGAAATGATTGTATCTTAACCTATATTTTTAACCTCTTCTGTGTCCGAAACGTTCGTAAAGCTTCAAAGCCAGTGACTCGTAGCAGAGGTAAAACAACTTCATAGATAGTGCTTCGTCCACTAATATCAACATCACTATGAAAACCTGGACTGATCATATTTCAAATCAAATCAATTTATTAATTAATATAAGGTTAATAAAAATATTACATTTGATTAATGAAAACCACCAAGGAGACACCTAGGTCCCATACTGGTTGTTATCATGAAGTTAATTTATAAACACTAACAATTGACAATATAAAATATAATTACAGTGTTTAGTAATTTTGGAGGAGAAAAAAAAAGATAAAATGAAAAAATCAAAATATACTCACACACATGTAATACATAAGTTATATATGAAATACATTATAATGATGCAACGGGCAGGGAGTGCTTTATTACTGATATAGAAAGAATCTATAAATAAATCAACATGAGTTTATAAAATGTGATAACAAGGGAATTTTAAATGAGAAATTAACCAGTTGGAGCGGGAAGCCAATCTGCAGCAAAGAAGCGAATGTGAATTTGAGGACGAAATCAAAAGTAGTTTTCAATATTGACTATTTGAAATAAGTATTGTTAAAGAAGTTTTTTGAAAATCGAAAATGTGGATGACTGTATAAGATCATTTTTGGAAGGCTATTAGGTATTATAAACTTTAAGAATGAGGAAGCAAAAATGTGTTTTTTGAGAATATTTTTATATGAACGTTTAGGCAGAGAGTATATGAAATTATGTCTATTGGATGTTCGTGACGAATTCAAAGGTAGAGCGAACTGTTTTTTCTTGATTATAAGTATGGATCTAAAAATATATAAATGCTTTAAGGGTAGGTGTAGAAAAAGTTCATTTGAAGGAGTGATGTAATTTCCCATCAAAATTCTAATAGCTTTTTTTGTAAGGAAATTAAAGGAGCAATAGTGATAAGATAACCATTGAAAAAATTGAAATTGAAATAATCACTACCCCAGAGTGGCAGACCATGAAGTAAGTGTGATTGGAACATTGAATGGTAATACGTTAACAAAAAAGATTGGTTTACATATGATTTCAGATTGTACAGTTTGTAAATAATGAAACGGAGTTTTGCTTTTAAATGATTGCAAACGCGAGAGCCATTTTAAATTTTTATCAATATAAATACCGAGGTATTTTATGGTGACATTGATTAGGAGATCATTAACAATGATCCAATTATGAACTATTATTAGGTCAGTATTTATATTGTCAATAAGTGTTGGGAGGTCTCATGAGTAAAGTATTACAGTATCACCAGCAAATGTGATGATTTTACCTTTAATATTCATATTACAGAGATCATTGATAAAAATTATAAATAATGATGGTCCTAAATTAGATCCTTGTGGGGCTCCTCTGATTATCTCCATGGCATTACTTAAATAATTATTGAATTTGACTTTTTTTGAGTTCTGTTAGTGAGATAAGATTTGAGAAAATCGAAAGCATTGCCCCTTATTCCATAGGAATATAGTTTTGATAACAATATTTTATGATTTACACTGTCAAATGCCTTTCTTATGTCAAGAAAAATGCCTATTGTATTTCTGTACTGATCAATATTCCTGTAGACGTATTCAGAAAAACTTAAAAGAGCGGATTCTGTGTTTCTATTAGGGAGAAAACCATTCTGATTATTAGAAAAGAATTTATTGTTATTTAAAAAAGAATAAATCCTGTCCTTTTATTAGTGTTTCAATTAATTTCGAGATAGGTGATAATATCGAGATAGGCCTGTAGTTGTTAGTGTTATTTGGGTCACCGCTTTTAAAAATAGGAATAACAATAGCTGATTTAAGTGATTCAGGAAATTCTCCTCTTTCAATGCAATTATTAATTAGGTTTGCCAGTACTTGAAACATACATTCAGGAAGACTTTTGAGAATTTTTGTAGTTAAAGTATTGTAACAAGAGGCAATTGTTTTCGATAAAAACACGGAATTATTGTTATTGTTATACGGAATTAACGTTATTGAATTAACAAATACGGGACATTGCTTATTTTTGGCATCTTTTTTGGCGATAATTGGAAAGTTGACAACTAACTATTACGGAAATCACAGAAAAGTAACCAATCGCGAGTAATGGAGTGCTACTGGAAATTGCAGCGAATTTAAAAAAAAGGAAACCTTGACAAATTTTTAGATGAATAATCTTATTTATAGTCGTAATTATCGTAGTATCGTTGAGTTGGGAAGAGAATTTAATTCGTTGATTTGAAGAATAAAAAGTCAAGTTGACTTCGTTGAAAATGCGTGAAAAACCGGGACGACCAGAAAAACAGAAGAAACCGGGACTGTCCCAGAAAAATACGGGACGTATGTTCGCCATATGAAAACCTTATGTAAGCGCAATTAACATGAACATTTTCAAGAATGAGTTGTTAATCGCACACCCTGCATTTTAATAGACTCTGATGTGGACGTTTCCAGTGATTTGCATCCGTGTAGTGTCGCATTTATCGACAAAAATTTGGACCAAAATTTTTTTCTCTACATAAACAGAATTCTTCTTCGTGAGAATAACTTTTTCGCAAACCCCATTTGAGAGAAATATCCAATTCCTTGAATTCTTATGAACTTTTAAACTAATTACGAATTTATGAGACACCCTGTGTATATATATATGACATGAAATCATAATCTAATATATCAAAGAAAACAAAAACCAATAATAAGATTTCGATTACATTTTTTTAGAAGCTGAAATAAATTAATTTCCGATTAATTATAGAATTTATTTCATATAATAATAAAAAAATTCGATTTGCATCTCGATTATCACGGCCCATAATTATTTATTTATTAAATTAGACTTTTTCTTTTTATAAAAATGTCCAAGTAAAGGAAAGTTCCTATAATTAGGATTAAGTTCTAATAATAAGACAAGAAGAAAAAAAATTCTTATTATTTTCTTAAATCCTCAAAAAATCTCCCAGAAGATGATTGAATTCGAAACGAGGAAAAAAAGTTATCCGTAATAAATATTAAAAATAAATTGGAATTTCTGTTGGAAATTTTTCAATCAAAAGTAATTTACATTTTTTTTTTCAAAGATATAATAAATAAATTTTTCTATTCTTTGATTTAATCTTTCATATCAATGCGATGCTTCCATGGGGGTGGAAGATGAATATTCAATTTCAAGAGACGATTACAGTGGGACCTCCAGAGGCGTATTTAAAGGGGTGGGGGGCTTAGTGAGGGTGCAAGGGATGCGGTGCACCCGGGTGGCAGGTTGTAAGGGGCGGCAGCCTAGGCTTTCGTGTTCAGGCACATGAATTTTTTAAATTCCGGAATAATAAAAATTCACAAGACACTCCCCTGCCGTGTCACTCTTTTTGAGCGGTACTTCGACAACGAAGAAAGAATGAGAGGACAGACAGAGAGGGACCCCCACCGCAATGATACCAGAAATAAGAATTAACTCTATTATACGGAGCGAGTGTGGATTTTTCGGTACTCTCATCCCTTTCCAGCTTCGTGAATGCAAGCCAGTCTCCCATTTAAAAAGTTATCCGCAGAGAGCAGGCAGACCTACAACTCGATACTGACATAACATGAAAATTCAAGCATTTCCATCTTCACTTCGGGAAATGGAAGACAGATGGCAGCGTGAACACGAAACAAGCGCAACTCTACAACATAGATACGTTAGCGTCACACATTCCGACATGTGCCGATTCGTAAGAAATTCCGAAGAGGAATGTGTACGAGGTGCATGTCCGGCTAAGTAGTAGTAGTAGTACTCCCATCAAGTAATTTTAAGGAGCAGTCAAATAAAGGCAGAGAAGGAATTTGGGTTCAAATTATTCCAGGGCCTGGAGCATCACAGAATCCTCCCCCCCCATAACTCCCGTTAGTTTCTGCCCTGGGAACTTGGGAGAGTAGGTACTTCCGCGTTAATAAAGTTCAGATCTATATTGGAGATTTGAGATTTATTTAAGAAGTTCACCCCCAATAGGAAAGAAAATGTGATAGGGGCCATTCAAGTATTACGTAAGCAGATTTTCAGCCATTTTTGATCCCCTCCTCCCCTTGTCAGCAAAAGTCAGCAAAACACTGACCCCCCCCCCCCCCCGTCCAGCAAAATTTCGTCAGCAGCTTAGAATATTTCATATCTTTAAAAAGGTGTAGTTGATGACGTAAGCAACCTTCAAACCCTCCTCCCCCTCCCTGGCACCAAAAGTTAGCAAATCCGAACCCCCTCCCCCCCGATGCTGACGTAATACTTGAATGACCCCCATAGCAGAACAATTAGAACTGCATAGTGGAAAAAGATATCTGACATAATTAAAAGAACAATGGAATAACCCTGGCCCGAAAAAGCGGGACACGTGGTTGGTGAGTAATAGTGTGCGACTATGTACGGATAAAAAAAAAAAAATCAGATTTATCCAAAATGCCCTGGCTAGGGCCCCTTTCAGCTTCCCACTAAGTTCGTATTTGGAAGCGGCATATGTGGCATTACACCCGCGCGGCAGGTGAGCTCGAGCCGCCCCTGGCCTAGTGGGCTATAGACCAGGGCCGGAAAGTTCGGAGGGGTGGGAAATTTAAAGAATGATTTTTTGATTGAATGACCCCCCTTTATCCAGTTTCCCCCAACTTTTCTGTTTTTTGAATCAAATATATACACGGAGCATTCTCAGTCATTCTCAGACTCTAAACGTTCAAATTTTGCAGACATGAAAAAAATTGTCTTTCTTTGGCAATTTTGGACATAATCTATCAAATGGGTAAAAATAAAATTTCAACACCAAAAAATATTCTTTCTAGAAACTATTGGAAACAATTATACAATACAGTATTATATTCAAATGTGAGAAAGACATCAATGGACTAGAACCCCCTTTCCGCCACCTATCACACAAAAACTGTTATAATTGTTCGATTGAAATTAGCAACTGGATTTTAGTTATTGTGCCGTATGAAAAAAAAAGTAAAATATGATATTGATTAATATTTTATGAGCAATAATATTAGTTAAGTTGTCCAGTTTACCTCGAAATTTTAACAGTTGTAATTTATGTGAGGTAACATAACATTAGTAAAAATTGCAAAGTGTCGCCGTTCAAAGAAAAGTTGAAAGATTCTTCAAGACTTTTGACTCTTAAACGCATTGTAGCCGTTCCTGACATTAATATTCATTTCTATTTCCTACAGGAAAAAAATATAAACAGGTGCGCCCACTATGGGACTGCCCCCCCCCCGTTTCAAAGAAGAGTTGTTATTATATTGATTTGATAAATTTACTCTTATCAGGACCTTTTTATTTAGAAAATTCTCTCGCGACATTTTAAATTATCAACGGTACTCCCCTTCACCCAGGGCTGCAAAATATTATTCGCCTCAGGCGGCAGAATTTCTAAGACCGGCCCTGCATGTACCAATTCGTTAGAAGTTCCGCAGAAGAATATGGACGAGATGCATGCCTGGTGAAGTAGTAGTAGTATCATTTGAGAGAAGTTTCCCAAGGAAAAATATGATGATATGAAGATCATCAAGTACAGGGTGGGCCAAAAGTTCGTAGAAACTTTAAAAATTCATAAAAACCGGAAAAATAAAAGAAATAAAAAACGGTTTGCAGGGTTAGCATCGCTTGGTCACAAGACCAGACCAGAATTGAATTTTGAGCCGATTCCCAGCCCGTGAGGGCCAACTGCCGGCATAAAAACTGGCCAAGAAGGCCTGTGAAGAAGAAAATGTTTGTAGATAGATATGTGTTTGGATGAATGTGTAGTGTATGTAAAAAGAACTGGTCAAATTAGTTAAAAGTCATGATCTGGCTATAAGCAGGCAAATGCCACCACAGTTCAAGCAGCTCACACAATCTGCAGCTAGCAACATCTATAACATTCAGCAATAACATCAAAAATAAAATACAGGTAACAAAGTTCTGTTTCAACTCACTGCATCAGAAATTAATGTGGATTTACTATTGACAAATTTTATGTAAGCAAAACAATCCAAAGTTCAAAAAGAGTCTTCTCGCTCTTTTTTTGAATTTCTTTAAGGCAGGAAAAAAAACTCCTCAAAAACAGCCGATAGGTAACGCTGACGTACACAAGTCAAAGAAAAGATACGCAAATAACTCACAGAATGCCCCAAATCGTTTATTACAGCAGTATGTGTTCCACATGACCACCACAGGGAATAACACATTGCAGGCGAGTCACGAATCCAGCAACGGCAGAGGGCATCAGGTCCACATACACGGTTTACAACGGTGAACTGATTGTGGATTAGGAGCGCGCAAGTTCTTATAATCGTCTTATTTGCATATTTCCACCGAAGTCGCTCGTACCAGCGCCACCTATCGGCTGTTTTTCTTTTCCCCCCGTCTTAAAAAAATTCCCGTGGCCTAGCGATGCTAACCCTGCAAACCGTTTCTTATTTCGGTTATTTTCCCGGTTTTTATTCATTTTTAAAGTTTCTACGGACTTTTTGCGTACCCTTTAGTTTCCAATTCAATGAAATTTATTGATACACCCACACATACAACATATAATAGATAATGCACACAGAAACAAAAAACACATACAATACAGACGCAATATACAAAAACATATATATTAACATTTATGTATTGACCATAAATGACTGATTTTCTAAAAAAAACATGACAAGATCGTAGTGAAGAAATTCCAGGGTCTGACAAAAATGTCCAGCATCACTGTTGAGCAGCACGTGGAGCCTTAATTTCTTAATCTATTCTAATATTTGTTCACATCTAGCGAACAGGTGAGTATTAGAGAGAGAGAAATGAATAAAATGTATTCTTATGTTAGCATCAATGAATATAAAAAAAAAAAAGTTGCCTCTAATGAGTTTGTTATAAACTAATAAATACTATACGCCCCTTATAAAAAGTATTCGATCAAAATGCTTTTAATCGATTAAATTGTTTTTTGATTAACCAGTTAAAAACTTTTAATCGATATTCCCAGCCCTAACACTTTATTTTACCGCTTCTCAGTACCGGAATTTCCGGATCTTTAGCATGTAAACAATCATTATAAATTAGTCCCTCTATCGGTAATTTTTTTAAAAAAAAACGTTTTTCATTCAAGTGAATCTTCTTTTTCCCCCCAAAACCTTAACCACAAACAAGAAGATGAAGAGAAGGGGAAAAAAAAAAGAAAAGATTTCTCGGTCATCCGTTCAAAGACCCCTGTCTTAAGACATTGCCGGTAAACTCTTCAATTTCATTTCTTTTTCCGCATTCCCAGGGCCCCCCCCCTCTTTCTTTAAAAAAAAATAAAGTAAAATAATGAAGAAATGCTTGGCTCTGGTCCAGCAGCAGCAGCAGCAAAATAAGCCTGTTCTTATATTCTTGATGACAGCCCAAATACACACACACACGTTTACCGCCGTTAGGATTTTTCTTTGTCTGTATGGGTCTCCTCCTTTTGTGTTTGATCTACTTGGGTTGGCCTCGTGGGCCTCCTCCTCCTCCTCCTCGTCTTCTTGAAGACAGGCTATTAGGTGGCCCTTTCTTTTTTCGTCTCGTTGTTGAAGATGATATCTGATTGTTCCATTCTTTTCATTAACTTCGTTTCCATATAGCCGTGGTTTACTTTTTTTTCTTCTCTTTCGTAAACTCATAACTACTGCCTTTTATGATGTTGGACTAGAAGATGCGATTGGGCTTTTCCTTCTCCTCCTATCTCATCAGTAAGGGCTTTTTTTTTTGTTAGTTCCTTTCCTTGATTGTTCGTATCATTAGGATTTGAGAAAGACCACGTATTAAGATTCTCGAGAGGAGGTGGGTGTGGTGTTCCGTGGGAACGTTCAAAGTGGCCGTACTGTAACTGTGGGGGGACTGTGGATTTGTACACGTTGAGATTAATTGCAGGACCTCTGGGCTCAAGCATTTTGCGGTCCGGTACGAGAAACAATTCGTGGACCTTGGGCCGTGGATTCACGCAGGACCTGGCGCAAGCAGTTTTGGTCCACCGTGGGGGAAAATAAGTTGTGCACTTTGAGAAGCAGGAAAGACCCGGCTGAAGGATATAGCGATCGGATGCGAAAAAACAAATTTTTTTTCGGCCCCCCCCCTTATATACAGGGTGTCCTGTAAGTGATAATGAGGCTTTTATCTCATTAACCGTCCATCTAGAGATATGATTGCAATTTAAAAAGTGCTCACAAGCGTTCAAAAATTACCCTGTATCAATTTTGAGAGTGAAAATGTAGTACAAAATAAAAAAATCTAAATTTTTATACTGTCCCCTTGTCCTCTTGACTTCCAATTAGAAAGTTGTTGCCCCGTATCTCCTGAGGCCAATAGAAAAGAATTCCATCTTTTCAAGTGCAATATTCGCTGAGATATTTGAATTCAAAAATCGGAGAAAAGATATGCAGGAACAGCAAAAACTAACGGACACAACGTTGTTTTCCCTTATTTATGCTGTCCTTTCCCAAACTTTTCACCAATGTTTTAATTCGAGAATATCTCAGCGAATATTGCGCTTAGAAACATGGAATTTTGTTTGTTGACTTCAGGTGAGATAGGGTAACAACTTTCCAACTGGAAGTTAGAGAACGGGGGACCGTATAAAAATTTAGATTTTTTTTTTAAAATTTTGTAACGCACTGCATTTTCACTCTCAAAACTGGCACAGGGTAATTTTTGAACTCCTTTTGAGAATTTTTAAACTGGAATCATACCTCTACGACGGACTGTTGATGAGATAAAGGCCTAATTAGTACGCATGGTTGAAGATTTTATCATTGTAGGCCTGTTGCTCTCTGTGGCCCTTTTAACGGGGAAATCGAATCGCATTCGCGCCTCGAAGTTGGGAACCGCATAAAACCAACTTCAGCCGATCACCAATGCGGAAGGGCCGCAACAGGGGAAGGGGGGGGGGCAGGCGGGTCTGGTGCCCCGGGCACTGAACCAGAAGGTTGCGCCGAATTCACCCTTTAACTGCTTCCCCTACATGCAGGGGGTGCCGAAATTCCGGCTTGCGCCGGGTGACAAAGTATCTAGTTGCGGCGCTGCACTGCAGCGACGGTGGGGTTTGAACCCGGATCCTCAAGATGCGAGTCCGTCGTTATGACCTCTCGACCACCACAGCGGTAAACGAAGAGCTCTGCCTATGTCCATCATCAAACGAAGAGTACCCCTAGCGGCAAGTTTGACATACTTTTGCCTGAAATCTGCACAATTTTTGTCAATGAGTGTTTGACTAAAGTCCTCGCGAGCACAAAATCGGACATTGAGAACTCTTGGTACTTGAGCACCATAGTACTCGCGAGCAACAGGTTAAAGATGGCTGATGTACGCAGACACAATTCTTCCCGATATGCACGGAATTGTTAGCAATTAAACACAGGAATGTGTACGAGTTGCATTTTACGGTTCAGTAGTACGTGCATGAATGGCCGCAACATAGGCGCCGGAACCTAAGGGCTGAGGCCATTTGAGCCTTCCCTCAATATACCTATTTTGAAAGGGGGGCTTAGCCCACCAATAATTTCTGAACAAATCATGAAAACATGTTGCTCCTTCCGCATCCTACGTACTTGCTCGAGTCCGGTATATACTGGGCCGCAATAAGGGGGACGTCTGCAGGGATTTTACACCAATTTAAAGGCGAAAAACTGATCTACTCTTCGGAAAAGTCTCTCCACAGAAAAAAAAAATACTTCGCCCCCACCCCCGAGCCAAATTTTTTAATTAAAAATATTGTGCGTACTAATCTCTTCAAAAGTTTGCGGCCCGCAACACGATACAGTAGAATCCGACCTAATAGTGGCGGAAGGGCGGGCCGGATAACATAAAAGCCGGATAGGCCGGAGTAAATGCTCACTTCCTACCCTCACCCATACCATCAAAAAGACCATTTTGGTACCAAAAACCGGTCCTACTCATACAGAAATATAAATATTGTTGCGGTCGCACACATTACACGCAAAGGCCGGTGTTTTGAAGAAAGCCCTCTCTTTGAGTTGAGATCGTTTAACAGTGGTGAAAGTAGGGCCGCGGGCTGAAGAGAAAGTTAGGAAATACTGTCCTAACGCAGGGCCCTAACCGGGGGATTTGGGTGAGAAAGTAGAGAAAACATGAATTTTACCTCCTCCCCTACGATGATTTTATAACGTTTCTGTTCTCCCGCCTAAAATAAAGTTTGCTTCCTAAAGATTAAAGTTTGCCTACCGGTGCAGTTGCCCCTTTGTCCCCCCCCCCCCCCTAATTCTGGCCCTGCCTAACGTATATGTATATGAACGTCTGAGGTATAAGTGGTAGGTTTTCGATCTACTGCCATCTATCTCCCATCCTGGAAGTGACAGCACAACAGAGTCCGAATTATTTATAATTTGTGTTGTAGGCCTGCCTGCCATTTGTGAAGAGAACTTGTTTTCGTGGGGGGGGGGGGGCGTACTTTATGTGCAATGACTGACACGCTTTCCACTCAAAATGAAAGCGACAGAACGTGGTCAATAAGTTCTGGAGCCCCAGAAAATGCTTGTTCTCCATATGAACATATATAGGCTCCTCGAACGAGGGGGGGGGGTGAACCAACAAGGGCATGTATAGTGAACGGGGGGGGGGTGGCCGAATGCCTACCTCCACCCTAAACTGATGCTAATAATAAAAAAAAACTTTTATTGAACGTCCCCTCTCCCATCCTTGAGCCAAATGCGTTTGTTGAAAATATTGTTATTTGTGCATGCATTCTTCAATAATAATTCGGAATCTCTGTTCGATTCGGGATCCTGCGGGGACCCCAGACCATGACTCCCCCCCCCCCTTCCCCCCGGTTAAGACGCCACTGGAAGGAGAACAGATAACTCGCATTAAACGAATCATCGGCGAGAGAAAAACAGCAGATGGCGGTCGAGAAACGCGATGGTAAGCACCGAAATGTCTTCCAATCATCCAAGGGAAAAAGCAATATACAGAGACCTCTTCGCATGTCCCTCCATGGAAATAGGGACAGGGAGGGGGACAACACAGTGCAAAGTGTCGTCGATTTTATTATTCAATTTCGGATCTTCCCTCCCGGAAAGCCATATTCCCCCACTCTGGTCAGTGGCCATTTTCTTTTCCTTCGATGTTGACGCATTATTCTAGTCCAGAGGATACATGGACACACAAGAGCATTAGTGGATTTAGCTTATGCCGCCATCCCTTGTTGGATAGGAGGAAAGGGACATTTCGAGGCGGGTGGGGGACTGGTGAGGGGATTAAGGTCTCGGCCGTCTTGGGGAGGGGGGAACCTTAATGGATCTGACGGGATCTTCCATCGCGATTCTGGGCCTACTTATCTCCTAAGGTCATGTATGTTGTGAGTCTTGACATCTGTGTATGTTTATACGAGTCGTGCCGAGAATGCACGGCTTCATTTTCTATTGAACTGAAATCGGAGGGGGGGGGGGGGTAGTGCAGTTATCCTGGAGCGGGGGAACCTCTAATCCTAGATCCCCTAATGCCAGCGCTCACAAAAAAAAAATCTAGGCACCAGAACAATTTTTTAGGTGCCAAAATATTTTTACCCGAAGAAAAAAGTCAAAGTAATGCTTCTTTTGACTTTTTCAGGACATATAGTGACCAGCTATATAGCCCTGATAGTGACCCTGCTTCGTGTTGGCAAATATGCTGCTATAAATTCCAAACATTTTGTGCTGCTCTCAGCCTGCAATTTAGTAGCTACAGAAAGAAACTTTTAGGCGCCAATACCAATTATTTAGTTGCCATGGTGACCTGGCGCCCGTGATATGTGTGTGTTTAGGCCTGTCTTATGCTAATATTTTCCACAGGCTGCGAGCCGATCTCCCCGTTAAAAAGTCTCGCCACAGAGAGCAACAGGCCTACAGACAGTACAAATATTCAGTCACTACACATCACTCACTTCACCTCTGAGATATAGATGGCAGCACTGAAAAATTGTACACAACACTAGATACGCACTCAGACTGT
Source organism: Pholcus phalangioides (assembly GCF_987345545.1). Taxonomy (NCBI): domain Eukaryota; kingdom Metazoa; phylum Arthropoda; class Arachnida; order Araneae; family Pholcidae; genus Pholcus; species Pholcus phalangioides. The sequence continues at coordinate 9,414,242 of NW_028301609.1, forward strand.
TAGGTACACACACCTACACTTCCAGCACAACTACTCACTAGGTAGTAAATTGCCTATGGCGATAGACCTGAGTTGTGCTCGGTTTGAAAAAGGAAAAAAAAAGGCTCTTCTCTCGGAAATTCATGGTGTAAAACTAAAAAAAAATTATATCATGTTAACCCCGCGCTAGAGCCTTGACGGACTCTTCGATGTTTGAAAATGGGGGGGGGGGGGACAAGGCTTGTTATACGATTACGTCTTCCAAGGATGTAGGTCAGGGGTTCTTGACGCCTACGGGACAAATGCTGCCCGCGGTTCCATCCGGTCCGCGTGAAGTGCTCCCGTAGAGCAGTACCAATAAACACAACACGATAAATTTCTAGGCTGACCATATTTCCCGCATAAAACCATACTGGAGAGAGAGAGAGAGAGAGAGGAATCTTAATCGTCAATTACCCCTAAAAATTGTAAAATGCAAGTGAATTGCTAATAAGAGGCAAAAACAACCAAAATCGCCAATTACAGTAGAAAATTTTTTCGAAGGCAAGTACAGTTGCAAATTACAGCCAAAATATTTTTGAAAGTTGCCAATTAACGCCGAAAAATTGCCATCCAAAAGCAGCCTAAATTGCCAATTGCGGTAGAAAAATTTGTCAAAGGCAAATAAAGTTGCCAGTTACAGCCAAAAAGTTTGTCGAGGGTGAGCCAAAACATTTGTCGAAAATGAGTAAAGTACACACACATACACACTTACGCGCAGTCAAAAAAAAAATTGTCTAATGCCGACATTTCACTATAACAGTTCGATAAAATTACTTTTATAAAAGTTGAAAAATGCAACCAATAAGAGCATTAGCAACATTCCAGCAAACGCAACCGATCACCTTATTGGTCGTATTTTTGGAGTTTTATAAGTGAACTTTTATGAAACTTTTATAGTGTAATCCTTAACTTAACATTCCCACTCAGGGCCGCGACTGGGGGGGGGGGGGCAAGCGGATCTGATGCCCCGTGCGCCGGACCAGAGAGGGGTGCGCAAATTTTATCATTCAACATTACACGAGGGCGTCAAAAATGCGTGCATGCCCAGTACTTCCTAGAGATAAAAGGCCTCCGCACCATAGGTGCCGGATTCAAGGGGCTGAAGCCATTCGAGCCCCCCCCCCCAATACATTTTATAAAGGGACTGAGCCCTCCCCCCAATAATTTATTTCTGAAAAAACAATGCAACGCACCTTCCTCCTCCTGTGTATGCGCTTGAGTCCCATATACACGGGACGATCAGCAATTGTCAGCCCCTCCAATGTTTTCTTCACGTCGGCGCCTCAGCTCCGCACGGGTTACCATGTAAGACCGCCTTTTCTTTTCTTTCAAACCGAGCACAACAAAGGTCTATCACCATCTGTAGGCGATTTACTACCTAGTGAGTTGTGCTGGAAGTGTAACTGTGTGTGTACCAGCAGTCTGAGTCTATGTAGTGTTGTGTTTGATTTTTCAGTGCGCCATCTATATTTCAGAAGTGAAGTGAGTGATTCGTTATGGTTGAATTACATTTTTACTGTTTGTAGGTCTGTTGCTCTTTGAGTAAGGGACCGTTCAAGTATTACGTAAGCAAATTTTTAGCCATTTTTGACCCCCCCCCCCTTTTGTCAGCAAAATTGAATTTTGAACCACAGCATCCTATTCCGTTTCCTCTTATTTATTTAGGCGTAGAATCTTCCGGGTTGGCTCACAAATACCGCACGGTGATTGGATGTGGTGTATAGAAATCGCCAACTCTGTGCAACGATCGTTTCTTTTTCCGCACAACGGTGATACTAGCGAGTGCAGTGTATTTTTTTTTTCCTTCTCTGAATATTCCGAGTGAGAATGGACTACTTGCGTGACGTCAAGAGCAGCATGCGAAGGCCTTCTATCTCTAGGAGGTGCTGGTTTGCCCCGGCTGACCAAGCATCTAGTTGCAGCCCTGTTCCCACTTCATCACAGGTTCTTGAAGTTGGAAAAAATCCAAACTCCAGCATCAATCGATTGTTGGAACTATATATTATCATTATAAAAGCCAATTTCTCTTCTGAACAAAGAAATATTTAAACCCATTCTCGAGACACCACATTAATCAGAAATCCAACAGGAAATTAATATTTAACACAAAACTATTCTTCACATAATAAAGAAAGAAAATTTCAAAAATAGCTAAAAAATGCATTTAACAGAAACCTTTTATAGATCAGTACTAATCACTTAATTATACTTTACGTAAATCACTTTTTCCTTTATCTTTCATGATTTTTCCACTGTCGACGGGACATTAATCAAGATTATTAATAGCCGTACACACACACATCTGTATCTTTTGAAGAAGTCGCCAAACGTATTTTTTTTCTTACGTTTGGCGACCGATCTCATCACAAATTTTGCCAAGGTAGGGGGAAAAAAAAATTGGGAAAAAAAAAAATTTGTGCCACCATTTGACCTTTTATAAAATAATAATAATAATCGGAGTTATAATAAATACAATAAAGTCTAACTTATAAAAGGAATTATGAAATAATTTATTTTTTTAGAAAAAAACGAAATAATTCTTGTTTTGCGATTTACAAAAAAAAAACGTTTATAAAAGAAGAGGGGGAAAAAAATGGTTTTTGTTCTGCCGTATAGGAGAGTCACGTGATCTACGGGTCTGTTCCCCGTTGCATGCCGGGTAATTTTACTCTCCGCAGTGTGGAGATCGCACCGATCTCCGCCAGACGAGAGTAGTCAGTAGTAGTCATTTTGTTCGCGAGCACCGGCGGATGATAGTCGTGTTTTGCGTGTTGTTGTTGTTGTAGTTCGTGTGTGTGTGCCTTTTTATGGATGCCGTTGCGTGAATTAATAATAATTAACTAATAGTCATCATGATAGGGTGGGTGAGTGTATACATTTTTTGATAATTATAAGAATATAGTTATATGATTGATAATTTTCCGTGTTGAATATCTACTTTTTTCTCTCTGTTCTAATATGTATTGTGATTTAAATGTCCCCCATGTGCACATTTTTTGTTTTTGACGTGATGACTTGTCAATATTGGGTTATCGATTCAGAATCCGATCATTAATTGATATTATCAATATTTAGAATAAATTATTATTAGATAATTTTTCCCTATCAGGTTGAAGATTTAGTTTTGCTTTTCTTTCATTGGAAAATTATCTGATGTTTCCTAAGTCCTCAATTTTCCTTCTAAATTTTTGCATCTAAATTTTCCGGAAACTTAATCTGAATTTTTCTAAAACTTAATCCAAAATTTCTTAAGAATGTAACATGTTTTGAACCCTATTCTTTTCTGAGAAAATATATCTATTATTTACAAGCACTTCATTGGCAAACACTACTACTAAACCACACATACACCTCGTCCATGTACCTCTTTGGAACTTCTAACGAATTGGTACATGTTGAAATGTGCGTGTCCGTGTTGTGAACCTAAGAGGCAAAGTTGGTTCTGTGTAATTCTTGTTACGTGCATTGCTGCCATCTGCCATCAAATTTTCTAACTATGAGGGAAGTGTAATGATTTAGAAGGGTGAAGATTTTGTTTTGCTTTCCTGATCCTTTTTTGGAAAATTATCTGGTCCTCAATTTTTCTTCTAATTTTTGCATCTAAATTTTTCCAAAGTTTGATTTGAAATTTCCTAAAAAAGAATGTAACATGTTTATATATAAACCTCATTCTTTTCTTGAAAGATATATCTATAATTTACGAGCACTTCATTGTGGCAAACACTAAGGAATTATTTCCTCTCTGTGATCTCAATTTAAGAATCAAGAATAATTCTAAGAATTTTATTCTTAGACGAATATTATATATTAAATTGAGAATTCTTCTAAGAATTGTATTCTTGGTCCAAAATTAGAATTTTAAGAATTATTCTAAGAGTGTATTATTAGTCTCTAAAATTCTATTCACAGAATTAAGAATTATTCTAAAAATAATATCCTTAGTCTCTCTAAAATCATAGAATTCAGAATTATACTCGTAGTCCAAAATTATAGATAGAATTAAGAATTAGTCTAAGAGAATTATATATTTTTAAAGTTATGGATATAATTTGAAATCATTCTATGAACTCTAAGAATTATATCCTTAGCCTAATGTAATAAATAGAACTAAGAATCAGTCTAAGAATTATATTCATATTCTAAAATTATAGATAGAATCGAGAATTATATTCTAAAAACTATACAGTTTCTTTTTTCCCATTTTTCCGCGAACACTGCCGTGTCTTTTTATGGGTGCCGTTGAGTGGGAATTAATTAAATAATTAACAGTCATCATAATAGGGGGAGTCTTTATATTTTCGATTCTCTGATAATTATGATATGATTGATGATTTTCCTTGTGTGTGCGTATTGAATGCCTACTTTTCTGTCTCTGTTCTAATATGTGTTGTGATTTAAATATCTCAATGTGAATTTTTTTTTCTGATGTGATGTCTCGTCAATATTGGTTTATGGATTCGGAATTGGAGGATTAATGGATGCTGTCAGTACAATAGAATATATTATTATGAATATTTGTTTTGTTGAAGATTTGGGTTTTGTTTTTTTAGGAAAATTATGTAATGTTTTATGGGGTTTTCGATTTTTTTTCCTTCTGACTTTTACATGAGAGATTTCATATTGCTCAAGAACGTAACATGTTTTTATCTTTCTTTTTTGGAGAAAAGGTTTTATTTATTTAAAACACAGAACACTGAATTCATGGACCGCACGTAATTCAATAGTGCAAATTCCACATTCTGATGTGTGTAACTGTAATTGTAAAAATCGTTCCTATTCGATTAAAGTTCACATATATTAGGTTTTTCGTTCACCATAGAGTTCTTTGTTTTATGATCCGAGTTACGATTAATTAGGATCTCTACGGCAGTCTACAGCAATCATGCAATTTATTTTTTCCAACTATGTGGTCAAGAGCAATGATCTCTTAAAAATGGTTCAAGATGAATGTTTTCGCAACAACAAATCAAAAGAAACGTGCCCATCATTAATGTGCTCTCCGCAAAGGGGGGGGGGACGCAGGTGGGTCCGGTGCCTCGGGAGCGGGACCATGGGGGCGCCGAATTAAACCTTTGGCGCCTTTTCCTCTCAAAAATGCCCTTTTCTCTCAAAAATGGTACCTATTAACCTCCTATCCATGGACATTACCGTTAATTTTCCTCTTCAATTAAAATGATAATCTCTAGGGAAGAATTTAAGAATTAATTGGGATTTCTTTTTTACCGGAATGGTTATTAGAAACGAAGAAAGGGAAAAGCGAAAACAAAGAGATGGTTGTCATTAAATGCCCGATGGCAATTATTATATGTATTTCGTATCGCCCCCTTCCCCCCTCCTGAGGGATAAGATGCACGGAAAAGACGGATTAAGCAGGGATGACCGATCTTTTTCGTCCATTATCTCGGCGAGCTAGAATTATTTTTCTCGTCCGTTGCTTGTCGGCACATTGTTCTTGATACTACTGTATATTTGCTTTTTATTGTTTTTTTATTTTTAACCATCCGATCATCCTGTAGCGAAGGAAGTAAGTTAATGGGAACACACTCATATTTTCCTTCACTTCCTGCTATGATGTCGAAATGAGAAGCGAATCCCATTCCCGGGTGTATTCATCTCACTAGAATATTATTATCCTTTCACTTATTGTCAGTTGAACTTATGATCATGAATCCAATTTATTTGTATTCAGTCTTCGACTGATATTATGTTCGTCGAATGAATAATATTTCCACTAGCATTTGCGGAAATGAAAATAATAATAATAATAATAATAGTAATAATAATAATAATAATAATAGTCAGTTCTTATCATTTTTTAATTTATACTGCCTATGGAGTCGTATATCGCTTTGTTTCGGTCGTCCGAGTAGTAATTAAATTGTATTGTAGTAGTATTTATATATTGCATTGCCCTTGAACCATAATTGAGATTATTTTTGCTCTCGAAACATTTTTGGGAGCGTGTATTGTTCTTGAACCATTTCTGACGCCATATCACTTTTGAACCATTTTTCAGGACACATTTGAGCAACTATTGAAAGTACATTGCTCTTGAACAATGGCTTGAAGTAAATTGCGTTTGAATAAATTTTGAAAGAACATTGCTCTCGAAAGGGTGCCGAGATGTAATTATGTTGCTCTCGAACCATTTTTGACAGCACATGTGCTAGAACTATTATTAAGAACAATTTCGCTCTATAATATAGTTCCCCAAACTTTTTGTTACACCCCCCCCCCCGCTTCGTCAGAATTTTTTTTCTCTCATCGCCCCCCGACTCAAGTGAACCCATAGAATCCTATATTATATTTCTAGCTTCTATCGCCCCCCCCCCTTCCTGGACCATTCCATCGCTCAGCTGCTCTAGAAAAATTTTCGGTAGCACATGCTCTTGAACCATTTATGACAGGCGTACTTGAATTATTTTTGCAACACATGCTCTTGAATCATTTTTCCAACACATGCTCTCGAATCATTTTAGAAACATGCTCTTGAATCATTTTAGAAACATGCTCTTGAATCATTTTAGAAACATGCTCTTGAATCATTTTAGAAACATGCTCTTGAATCATTTTAGAAACATGCTCTTGAATCATTTTAGAAACATGCTCTTGAATCATTTTTGACAGTGATGCTTTCGAATCTTTTTGACAATACACGTGATTGAATCATTTTTGACAATACCCGTGATTGAATCATTTTTGACAATACCCGTGATTGAATCATTTTTGACAATACACGTGATTGAATCATTTTTGACAATACACGTGATTGAATCATTTTTGACAACACACGTGATTGAATCATTTTTGACAATACACGTGATTGAATCATTTCAAGTGATTGAATCATTTTTGACAATACACGTGATTGAATCATTTCAAGTGATTGAATCATTTTTGACAATACACGTGATTGAATCATTTTTGACAATACACGTGATTGAATCATTTTTGACAATACACGTGATTGAATCATTTTTGACAATACACGTGATTGAATCATTTTTGACAATACACGTGATTGAATCATTTTTGACAATACACGTGATTGAATCATTTTTGACAATACACGTGATTGAATCATTTTTGACAATACACGTGATTGAATCATTTCACGTGATTGAATCATTTTTGACAATACACGTGATTGAATCATTTTTGACAATACACGTGATTGAATCATTTCACGTGATTGAATCATTTTTGACAATACACGTGATTGAATCATTTTTGACAATACACGTGATTGAATCATTTTTGACAATACACGTGATTGAATCATTTTTGAATGCACGTGCTCTTGAAGCATTTTAGACCGCACATGCTCTTGAAGCATTTTAGACCGCACATGCTCTTGAAGCATTTTAGACCGCACATGCTCTTGAAGCATTTTACACCGCACATGCTCTTGAACGATTATTGTTCATTATCTCAGTGAGCTAGAATTATTTTTCTCATCCGTTGCTTGTAGGCATATTGCTTTTGATACTACAGTACTTGTTGCGTTTTTATTTTTCAACCATCCGATCATCCTGTAATGAAGGAAGTAAGTAATGGGAACACTGATATTTTCCTTCACGTCCTGCCATGATGTCGAAATGAGAAGCGAATCCCATTCCTTCGGTATTCTTCTCATTAGAATATTATTATCCTTTCACTTAATGTCAGTCAATCTTATGATCATGAATCCAATTTATTTCTATTCAGTCTTCGACTGATATTATGTTCGGCGAATGAACAATATTTCTTTATGCCTTGCAGAAATGAAAATAATAATGGTAATAACAATCCGTTCAGACCGTTTTGTAATTTTTACTGCCTCTGGTGTCATATTACTTCGATTCGATCATCCGAGTGGTAATTAAAAGTATATTATTGCATTGGAAAAACATTTTCTTTTAATTCGTGGTTGTGCCAGTAGCACATTGTTATTGAACCATTATTGGGAGTATTTTGCTCTTGAACCATTTTGGGCAGCAAATGATCTAGAAAAATTTTTGACAGTATTGCTCTGGAACTATTTTTGGCAGCAGATGGTCTAGAAACATTTTCGACAGCACATGCTCTTGAACTATGATTAGGATCATTCTGCTCTTGAAATATTTTAGAGAGCATATTGTTCTTGAACCATTGTGGCAGATACTCTTCTCTTAAACTATTTTTGACAACACATGCTCTTGAAATATTTTGACAGCAGATGCGCTTGAACCATGATTGGGATCTGAAATCCATGGTTTGGAATCCATGATTTGTTCTCGAAATATTTTGGAGAGCACATAGTTGTTAAATAATTGTTGCATACAATTTTCTTCTCGAATCATTTTTAAGAGCACAACGCTCTTCAGTCATGCATAAAAATGAAAATAGAAAGGCCACAACACGCAAATTTGGCTGAAAAAAAAGAGAAGAAAAATAAAATGCCCGTATAAACAAATACGGATGATAGTCTCTAACTAAAAGTAAAAACGCATTGTTCTTTGAACTATTGTTAAGGATTTTTTCTTTTGTACCATTTCCAACAATATACATTATTGGTGAATCATTCATGAGAGCATATACTTTAACCATTGTTGTGATCACTTTTCTCTTGAATCATTGTTGTGATCACTTTTCTCTTGAACCATTGATATGGTGACCTTTTCCTCCTGAACCATTTTTGCGGAAACTGTTCGTTTGAACAGTTTCTAAAGGTCGAAACACATGACGTGACGTGATTATGACTTCACGTCAGTGTAATGTATTTAAGCCTTAAGAGTATTCATTGCTCTCGAGCCATTGTTGCGGACTCTTTCACCTTCAACCAGTGAACCAGTGTGTTGCGGACACTTTTCTCTTGAACCATTTTCAAGAGTACGTTGCTTCTATGAGAGTACATTGCTCTTGAATCAACTATGGTAGCACATGGCTGTAGTGAAAATTTCTAAGCGCACGTTGGTTTCTATCTTTAGGACCTAATTTCAAAACCATTGTGTCTTCCCCCCCCCTACGCCTACGAACTATTCTCGCCAGTGATAATAGCTTTATTGCTTTAAAGGTTTTAATAGCCTATTCGGAAACTATTATTTCAGTTTCAGTTACAAATGCCATCATTTCAACACATACTGACAACGCTATCTACGATGCTCGACCCCTCCCCACCCTGGAATCAGTGTTTCTCAATGCAGTGGGCGAATTTCATTCGGGAAACGTAACGTAGAAGCAGTGAGGGAGTTGATGTATAAATAATGTCTTCGAGAAGAAGAGCAGAGAAAAGAGAGAGAGAGAGAGAGAAGAAGCCATTCAAAAAAAAAAAAAGAACCGTCTTTTTGCACACAGGATTAGTGACGAAACAAACGCATTTGTATGTCTGTGCGTCCCGGAATTGCTTCACGCATTTTGAGGAACGCCGTTTTGGCTACTTACCATCACCACCAATGTTGGCCACGAGCCCGGAAATCTTCACAGTCATCAGCCAAGATAAGATAGAACGAAAGGAGGGTCCAGGAGGGGGGCGAGAATTTATGCTCACTTTGACACTGTAAAACGCTCCAACGAAGAGCCCTTGCGCAGTAAAATATAAAAGATGAGCTCTGACATGATATTCATACACATAAAAAAAATATAGATATGCACTGGCAAGTAGCCTCTTTTATCATGAGAATCTGCTTCGCCCCCCCTACGCGTGGATGAATGAAACGTTATTTGTTCTCGCTCTGGAATCTAAAACGGGAGAAACATATTGGTGTACTCAGTATGGTGTCTTTCTGTGTACTGAGAATAGATGCATGGTCATTAAACTTGCTCCGTTCGAGTCCAATCGACGAACTCGATGGATCTCCTATCTTTATCAGAAAAACCACTGCCAAGATTCTCAGCCATGATATTGATTTTGACCGTCTATTTGACCTTTTATGAATCCAGTGGCGGGATGAGAACTATCTTGGAGGAATTTTCTTATTACTTTTCTTGACTGACGTGTTGAAGAACTGAGGCATTAATTCCTGAATAGCCATTGTGCCGGTTAAATCCTTTACTTCAGAACAGGGTTGGCAAAAAACCCGGTTTTTTTGAAAAAAACCAAAAAACTGGTTTTAAGTTTAAACCGTTTTTTTTTTGGTTTTAATAATATTTACATTAAAAACAATAAAATTTCTGAAAAATCATTCAAACTTCTAATAATTAATTAAAATAAAATGTTTATTAATGTAATTAACACAATTCCCATGTTAATTAATCTATAAATATTTCTTATATTTTAATAAAAACCAACTTTTGGTATTTAATTATTTTATAGCTTAACTTAAGGAAATATTTTGTGTTATGAGAATTCTCTCTTAATGTTATTGTTAACCATATAATAAAGATGATTACCCCCCAGTTACTCTTTCAATATGCTTAATTAGGACTCAATTTTGCAAAAACTATTAATAAAAACTAAGCAATTATAATGTGTTTAATGAAGCATAATTGACGCAATTTAATTAGCAATGGTTTGCAATATACAGGGTGATTATAACTAAAGTTCTGATTTCAAAACACTGTAAAATAAAAACCACCGGTCAGAATGACTTGAAAATTTGTATGAATGTTCCTGAGGCAATGGAATTTTGTATGGCGAAGAGGACAAAAAAATACTGTATATAATTTTCAGCAATAAGATACTTAATATGAAAGAAAATTTATATCCAGGCTACTTTTATGAGATTTTTTTTAAAAAAAAAACCACTTATATCATCTTACACCATTTAAAGATATACCATCAGAATGTATTCTAAGAATATATAGAAAATTTTGTAAGAATAAAACACATATTGGCTAATAATGAACCAATGTGATATTTTTAAGGGGAAAATTTATATTTAGGCCACTTTTTTTATGTGTTTTTTTGAAAAAAAAAACCACTACCAACGTAGTTTAAACCAAACAACCCTGCTTCAGAAGAACCATTGTCACTTGAAGCATTTACTTCTTAAAAACCATTGTCACTTGAAGCATTTACTTCTTAAAAACCATTGTCACTTGAAGCATTTACTTCTTAAAAACCATTGTCACTTGAAGCACTTACTTATTAAGAACCATTGTCACTTGAAGCACTTACTTATTAAGAACCATTAGCTCTTTATCGAAGATTCATCGTCTAAAAGGATTCTTTAAAAACTATATCCAATTAAAGTATCGTTGACGAGCCATCGTCAATCAGACATTATTGAAGAACCATAGTCAGTCAGATACTATCAAAGAACCATAGTCAATCAGATACTATCAAAGAACCATAGTCAATCAGACATTATTGAAGAACCATCATCACTCAGGCATTGTTGAAGAATCATCGTCACTTCATCAATGAATCACCATCGTCATCACCATCTTCAACAATGAATCACCATCTTCAACAATGAATCACCATCGTCATCACCATCTTCAACAATGAATCACCATCGTCATCACCATCTTCAACAATGAATCACCATCTGCAACAATGAATCACCATCGTCATCACCATCTTCAACAATCGTCACTCAGACATTGTTGAAGAACCATAGTCACTCATGCATTGTAGTGAAAAAACAACTTTAATCAGGCCTTGCTTGAAAAACAGCTTCAATCAGACATTGTTGAAGAACCATCGTCAATCGGACATTTTTGAAGCATCATTGATAATCAGAGCTTTGTTCAAAAACAGTCGTTAATCAGAGCTTTGTTCAGAAACCGTTGTGTTAATCAGAACTTTGTTCTCATTCTGGAATCTAAAACGGGAGGAAACATTGGTATGATTCAATTCAGTGCTGAGTGTGGTATCTTTACATACTGAGAATAGATGCATGGTCATTTAACTTGCCCCATTAGAGTCCAGTCGATGAACTCGATGGGAACCACTGCCATGATATTGATTTGGACCGCCTATTTTGACTTTTATGAATCCAGCGACGGGATGAGAACTATCTTCCAGGAATTTACTCTTATTGCTTATTTTTGACTGACTTGCGATCTTATAGAAATATGGCGTGTGAATGATGGGAATTTTTAGTGTGGTTGGTTATTTGAAATTCGAATGACCAGTAATCGTACCGCTCCGAAGCTTTCTAATTTCGAGGAGAGAATGAGAGCTGGTCTTCCATATGAAAAAAGTCTTTCCACAGAGAGCAGACGGACGGACCTTCAACGCGATACTAACATACGATAAAAACACAAAAATCCGGACATCCGTCACTTTCACTTCTAACTTGAAAAGCAGATGGCAGCACTTCTCTTGCATCCGGCATTTTTAATTGAGAGAAAATGATTATACCGTATTTCATCTTTTTTTAAATGTTTTTAATTTAAAAAATAATAATTTTCAACATATTTTTTTATGAATTTAATTTCGAGTTCAGTTTTGGCAACATTTGGTAAGAATTGGCTGGATGTTCCCGGTCGGAACCATAACCAGGATTTTTGTGGAGGGAGGAGGAGGCAAACATGATTTTTCCACCCCAACAACTATAAGATTCGATGATTTTATAACGGTAGTTTTTTTCCCCTCCTAAAATTTGCCACCCTCTGGTTCCGGTCCCTATCCCGGTTTTTAAGTCTTATTGAACTCATATCTGGGTTCCCTCCTACCAATACTAGTACTTGAATCTGAAACCTGATTCGAATAATGCTGAATCAACATTCCCATGTTCATAGGCATACGCAGAATTTTCGCGAGGGGATGGGGGTTTTCCGATTTTTTTTCCTTCTGGGGGTTTACGTTTTTTCCTGCAAAATAACACTACAATTTTGGCTCGGGGGGGGGGGGGGGGTTCTTCCTTTGCGTACGCCAATGCCCATGTTATGAAGTGCATGCTGTGTTTCCCTGGAAATAAGACAACCAAAAAAAAAAAAAAAAAAAATTAGCCCCAGCTTGATTTTTTTAAGATAATCGTAACATAAGCCAGACCTGAAAAATAAGCCCCCAGTTGAAATCGTCAGCCAGCAGTAATATTCAAACTAAATATCTACAAGTACAGTATATATATATATATTTTATGGCATTATGATGCCAAGATGATCTGAACAAACGAAATCTAGGATCAGGGAGGGAGAGAAAACGTAAGCCTATGATTTACTACCATGTTATTTCCCCCGTGAGGGATTTGCGTAATGGTAATGTCGAAAACCATGTCGATAAGATGAAAATGAGAGTGATCCAAGACCACAAAAAAAAGAGCCAAGGGGCAGAAGAAAAAGGGAATGTTATCCACGTATAAATCCGTGTCTTTTAAATGCGTTAGCCTACGGTCACGAATAATAATAATACTATCTACATACTATTTGATAGTAGTAAATGCTTGATTTTGGATGCCAACGAACTTGCCCAATCCATCCCGCTTTTCTTTTATGCATCCTTTTTCTTCTTTTTTTTTTCGGTGCACTTGACCTTGTTCGGAAGAGAAATTCCTCAAAGTATCGATTATGGTATGGACTCTTCCACCAACCCTATTCCTTGGCACTGGAAATGTCACAGTTCAGCGCATTCTAAATAGCTTTTGACATCGAAATAGAGAGCTTTCTTTCCGTCCGAAAGATTCAAAAATATTACGTACAATTGTATAAATGCCGAATGATGACAACTGTGATTATGATTTGTTTCGGTGTAACGAGTCCGGTTTTTAAAGATTCATCAGGAATCTATTATTCTGTGATGGAGAGAGAGAGAGGGGGAGATGAAAAAAGGGAGGAGTTGAGGGGAGGGGATTGAAGAATTCTCTGAATGTGTTTTTGATTTTCTGATTCAACGTCTCTGGAATCTTAATCGTTCTTGATTGTTATGTAGGTTATCGTTATTCTGTGCGCGATTCCCGAGATGAATCGTGGGGCCGCGTATAATTGTTATATAGTACGTATATATATGGATATGAGTATACAAACAAACAAATACACTCACGTGGAGCTATTCATTCAGTCGTTGTTGGTTTTGATGGGAGCGAGAGATTAAATTACTTTTGCGTGAATGTTTGTATTTGGAAGAGACTCGTTATGTGTTTTTTAGGATTGTGTTGTTGCTCCCAGTGCAGTTGCAATATTTTTTATTGGATTGCCCAACCTTTTAAACCAATGCATGTAAACAAATGAAATGTAAAAGAAGAAAGATGTGCTGTAAAACTTTACGGTGTTTTTTAATAAATATATATTAAAAATTTATTTAAAAAAATTAACTAAGGATAATTAGCTAACTTAAAAATTAACTTTATTGCTTAAAAGATTATAACATATTTTATTAAGTTTTAGAACACTGTCACTATTCAAATGTAAAAAAAATTTGAAAAAACTTCATTAAAATGGCTGATGACTAAAATTGTGGAGCAGGGTTGTAAACGTCTCATCCTCTGCTTCGATCAGTGGAGTATTGTTGAAACCATCCTCAGTTTCAGCATTTTTGAAGAATCATTATTGTTAGAGCATTTTCAAAGAACCAGAGCATCGTTTTAGTTCCCTCGTTAATAGAGTATTGTTGAAGAGTCATTGTAAATTAAAGAATTATTCTAGTACCATTTTCAATTGGAGCATTGTTTACTAACTATTATAAATTAGAGCATTATTGAAGAAACAACAAATTATACATTATCGAGAAAAACAATTCAAAATTTAGAGAGATAGACGGCTTTTTTCTCAGCCCAAGATATCAAGGAAACAGATATATTTTCTGCATATTATGCTGAGGTGAACTCGGAAAGAAAAGTCATCAGGATGACTTTTCTTTCCGAGTTCACCTCAGAATAATATCCAGAAAATACCTGTTTCCTTGAATTCAAAATTTGTTAGAGACCCATGGCCAGAGAACATTGTCAATAGAACATTCCATTAGAACATTGTCAAAGAACCATTGTGATTCGAAGCATTGTTGAACAATCACTCACAATTGAAGCGTTCACATTTCAGAAGAACCATTGCTAATTGAAGCATTTATATTCTAGAAAAACCCTTAACAATTGGAGCATTTGTTTGAGAATAACCATTAGCTTTACAAAAATTTATCGTCCATAAAGAATTATTCATAAACTATATCCAATTGTGTCGTTGAAGAATAGTCGTTAATCAGACATTGTTGAAGAACCATCGTCAATCAGGCATTGATAAAAAAAACATTGTTAATCAGATATTGTAAAGAACCATCGTCAATCGTCATTGTTGAAGAATCGTCGTCAATTAGTCGTTGAATAAACATTGTTAATCAGAGTTTTTGTTGAAAAACTGTTGTTTACAGCATTGATCGAGAATCATTTTTAGCTGCATCATATGCTTCTGTTAAAGCAACACTTTGTTAATAGCCCGTAAGCATTGGCGTCATAACGGTTGAGTCAGCAACCGGGCACAAAGTCAAACAGGTTCAGGCCCGCACCTAAAGGGGGGGGGGAGTAGGCAGTTGTGGTGCCCCGGGTGCTGGAATATAGAGAGGGGGGGGGGGTTGCCAAAATGCGTTCTTGCCCTGGTTGACAAAGTAGTAGAGCCGAACCCCGATTTAACGTGACCATTTATTTCACAGAATTCTGGCGCTGTAACGAGTTTGGCGGTGTATCGAATCACTGTTTTATGAGTGATAAGCCCAGAAATGGAGGATTTGTTCACTGAAAATTTCTGGCGCTAAGCGGGTTTCGGCGCGACATGGGGGGGGGGGCCTTGCGCTATAACGGGGTTCGACTGCATCTAGCGACGACTCTGAATAGGTTCCCCCTACAAATCATAGGAGATTTCAATTGATAGGCATATACAAGATTTTAGCAATTTTTTTGGGATTTAGGCCTGCACCCTGCGTGCAGGTGTAACTAGGCTGGGTTAATCGGTGCACTGAGCCGAATGGTGGGGGGCCTCACAGATAATGTGCATTTATTTTGTATAGTTTTTTTCGCTTTTAAGGGGGGGCCCCAAGAAAATGTCTGCCCCGGGGCCCTGAGAAGGCACGCTACGGTCCTGCTTGCGTGAATTCAATTTTCACATGTTCAGGATAGTTTTTCTTTTACATTTTTAGAGAAAAAGATTATATTGATTGGAAATTTAAGTCCAACGCGTCTGTATTAATCTTTTTTTTCGAAATATCCCATCTAATGTCATTTATTTGAGCCAAAAACCCGCTGAACCATTCTTTCAGGTTCGGTGAAATAATTCACGCTTCATGGGAAAAAGTCTCCGCAATAATGACAGCAGAGCACTCATTAATGAATCTTGAACGTTGATGAGTGTCGAGAAAATAATTTTCAAGAGGATAGAATTACGAAACGACGAGAAGAAAGAAGAAGAACAAAAAAAAGATCAATATTCGTAGAGCCATTAAAATAATTTAATTAATAAATCGTCGAATGTGGAGCGTATTCTGGAGAGAATTCTTTTATTGATTAATTGGTTTTTTTCTTATTTTACTTCTAATTTCGTCGAGCTCTGGTCGTCGCTCATCGTCTGTTATGAGTTGTGAGGTGATCGTCTCTGAATTTATTCAGGTCAGATTATTAAATTTATTGATGGTATTTGCATAAATTACATTACTCTCTCCCCCCCCCCCCGTTTGAAGTAAGAATGAATGTGTGTGTGTGAATCGCTTTTTTTTTCAGTAAACTGTAAATTATGTTTTGGTTTGTGAAGGTTTTTTTAACAACTGGCTGTTGCGAAGATGAGTTTTGGAGAGAGAGAGAGGGAGAATTCAACTGCCTTTTGTGTGTGTGCGCGTGCGTGCGTGCGAGGAATCGAACGAACGCCCTAGATCACTAGACTACAGTCTAGTGCGTTCACCCGAAAGTGAAAGGACGTGGGTTCGATTCCCCGCAAAGGCAGTTGAGAATTTTCTCTCTTTCCAAAATTCATCTTCACAACAGCCAGTTGATAAAAACCTTCGTGTGAATAGCGGAGAGTGACGTCATCCTGTCATATTCTCGTTTGTTGCTACTATTTCGAAGTTAGAGTGGCATTTTTTGAGTTGAGTGTTCATTCACTGGTAATTCATGACTAAATCATTTTGCAATCATTCTTAAACAGTGGTCTGAATAAGAATATTCACAACAGCAGTCTGATTCATAATGATCAAACAATTCC